>NW_014040396.1:117495-123133 GCF_001186125.1 Sphaeroforma arctica JP610 | reverse complement strand
ATATAAATAATATATATATATATATATATACATATATATATATACATTTACTTGTGCATATATACAAATATATCTCAATGAATACATACATATATCGTCGCATTTGTGTTAGATATGTGTAGATATCTTACATATCATTCATGTGTGGAAAATTTCTATACGCACTTTTAAATATACAATTCTCATATTTGGCACAGAGTGCAAAAAACAGTCACCTGTTGCGAACAGTCGCACGGACCATATCCAGACGTGAGGTGCTTGGCCTGAACAAAGCAGTTCGCAAAGCAGTCCGCGAATATGGTTGTGGTGGTACACCTACAGGCACAGGCGTGGGCCGCAGTGTGCGTCTCTGGCTGAAGGCAGTCTCTCGTGCATGGATACTCACTTGCATGTGGGCGAGTGCGTATGTGTGTGTTTGTGTTCCTATTTGGCCGTCTATGCCCCTCTCTGCTGCATTTACGTTAGCGGGAGCATTCGGTGCCATAGCCTGGTACGTATGAGTACCCGGCTGCCTGGTGTGCGCTAGTATTGTCGTGCGTATCAGAGAATTCACACGTGGTCGTATTTCACCAGGTGTGTGTAGGGGTCTGTACAACGATGTATCTGTATGTCCTCTCTCATGGGTGTACTCCATAGCGTCCATTGCCATATAATCGTTTTCATTACAGAATTGGCCTATGTCTCCGTCTTCATGCAGTGCACCAGTACGTTCGTTGATACTGTACAAACGCACACTCTGCAGACCAACGATAACATGGATACACAGCCGGAAGGTTTAGAAGCGGAGAGTACAAGTCATATCTGACCTAGCCATCACTTATGCAGCATTCGCGACTATCTAACGGCAATACTTGTCGGACGCTTTGCATGCATGTGCGTCGGCGTCGTACACGGTTTCGCATGTATTTGTATGCGTTGGCAACTCACAGTGGAAATGGTTTGTCTAAAGAGTTTAGGGTTTTGAATAGGAGAGCTATAAGTACGTTTCCAGATGAAAAAATCGAGCGCCACATATCTGTGCGCGTGTGTACTATTTGTCGTCGAAACAAAAATTGCACCTGGGAAAATGTACATGAGAGAAATGGTCCATGTATCTGTTTAATGAAACGACAGTAAACCTGTACATATTTAGTAGCATAAAAGGGTGAGTTTTTTAATGAAGTACCAATTTTTCAAACAAATATATAGCCGTGTACGAGTCTGTACTATCCTGCATAAATACAAAGTCTATATGGGTATATACATAGCTATGTAAGTCTCTGCATACGTGTCCTGAAATCGTATTGCCAATAACCCTACATTCAAAAAAGTTATTTCTACCAGACACAAGTCAGAAACAATCCTATAGCTCGCCCCTTACCTGCTTGCACAGAGAGACTATGGTCAGCGTGTATTCTCTAAGATGCGGTCCACACCCGTAGTCACTCAGCACGATGTTGTCCAGTGGCAGATGGGTAGTACTCACTACACGTGCGATCTTTGTACATACCACGTGTATATTGTAGTGTCTCAAAGGTCTGAGCATGACATTGCTATTTATAGGCCAGAATTGAACACGACCGTCGCTCCGCAGCCGCTGTAAGTATTGGGCTGGTCTTGGTTCGTTGTACATACTTAATTCCTCCTCAGTCAGTGCAATAGTGCTCATAAGAACAAGGTACTTGTCGTCGGGCGTGAACAGCCCAATGTCGGGGCACAGCTTCTCTCGGGAGATGCTTGCGTCTCGTGCATTATTCTGCAAGGGAACAAAGCAACTTTCTGTTAATTGAATTACATGTAGGGTAGACACCACAACACTACCGCCGTTTCAAATCGCAATTGCCATGCTAAAGTCACCACCAATCACGCATTATATACACGCGCCACCTCGATGTGTCCGTGACAGAAAATAACAGTGAGCTTTTAGTCTAATTCTAGGGGAAGTATACACCGGTGTCTTACAAACCTGTACAAACCATACAATAATTTTCAATCGCAACGGTGGACATAGGAGCGTATGCATGCGTATATGAATTCTTTACTCCCCTTTTTAACTTTCCCCCTCTGTAACGAACCCTCAGTAGAGGCATTCTATCACAGATAGCTGAGCAGCGTTCATGTCCATGCTAGTTATCGTATGTTGTATCCTCTCTGGCCGCGTGTGCTATCAAATAGAGTCTCTCCAACTGGCACTATTCTGCTAACTTCACAAAACAAAGACCTCCAGACTCAAATCTGTACATAGGCGTGCTTCATTTATATATCGATAACAAAACCCACCGGACTCGATCCTGTACATAGGTGCACTTCACAGTTATGTAGATAATAAAACTCACCCTAGGGAGGCCTATAATCGAGCTCCGTCGGAAGAAATTAGAGAAGCACTTGAATGTTGGCTCAGCCCCTGTGGAAGTGTCGCGAGGACCGCAAGCTACCGAACTTTGTGGCCATGTGAAGTGATGCAGAGTTATGCTACGCTTGGACTTGTCGAACGACACCAAGTACTTGCCCGTGCGGCTGAAGCGGCTGAGTGAGGAATCTTGGTCGCGTGTGATGCCGCGTCTGAAGCGGTAGCAAGTGCGTGTGGAACAAATTATGAATGTTATGGACTGATTGTATAAATATGAGTCAAAGTGGACCTACCTGAATATACGTATACATTCATGCCAGTTTCTCTATTGTATGGTAGAGGTAGGCAAAATCAGAACAATAGAAAATCGGGTTCAAGCTTGAGAGTCTATGCTGCTGCGAGAACCCACAGTATCTGCGTGGAGGCCAGATACGCCAACTTTACAATCCGCAAGATGCATCAGCGACATCGATCGCAACTTAGGTTGGCAGGGTATTCGACGTATATGGGAATTTGGTCAAAATTATGGTTCTTGCACTGCTTGCACAGTCCTAGACAAAAGGTTGTCAACTTGTACAAAAAGCCATTTCATGCCATAGTCACAGAATAATGGGAAAGCTATAATGAGCCAACCAGAACTGTATTAGGTCAGTCACAGTCCACTACGATCAAGCAATATAGACATGAGCGTTTCATAACATCGGCCATACTAATCAAAGTGTGTAACTCAAAAACAAGGGCCCCAGCGCTCCCCTAGAACTTACGCCTGTGTGTTGGGCACCACATTCTGGTACATGCTGCGTGTGCCATGGTAGACGCTACTTCGCATATGCCCTGGCCTCCCCGAGCAGATTGTTTGGCGTTGCATAACCTTCGTCCACAAGTTTGCGGACTGCTTTGTGGGTCGCCGATACCATGCGCTGGGTCTCTGTAGAGAAGAATTGGTGACGAACTCTTAAGGCAGGCGAACTTTATTGCTTGTCTGAGATCTGAGGGCGTCTAATATATTGAGTTGTAATACAAATTGCCTTGTGTACTAGGTCGTTAAGACCATGTGGCAGTGGCAGATCTGATGTGGGAATTTTAACATTGATATGAATCCAGGATGAAAATACGTTCAATAACTTTATGGATAGATTGGCGGATTGTCGGGAAGAGTCCCAAAAGCATGTACTTGGTTTATAGACGAAGATCACGATTTGAATGTTTAGGATCAAGGGTGGCTATCAATCCCAGACAACACTCCAATTCTAGTGACTTGCTGGAACTGTCAAAGAAACTAGGAGTCTGAAGTTTCCTGATATTTTATCTTGTCTACTAACCCGCTACAATTGCAGGCATCAAATGACAAGAAAAGCATCGGAGATCGTGTTTTAGGTGCATTTGTAGGCTTGGATGTGCCAACCTTCGAATACGCTAAAGTAACAATTAACTGTCGCCAGTCCTATACTGCACGTTTACCTTTGTGTTAAATTTAAGACCTATGACCCGGAGACTTCCGATGAGAGTGGAGGGTGAATATGCATGCACTAAGCACCACTACTAAACGACCGGGATACACACAACACAAATATCCCGTTCTGAAGACATGTAATAACGAGGCAGCTTCCACGCAATCTTATAGAAAGTACAAATAGATGGACAAACAATTATTTCTGAATTTATGACAATATCACTTGCAAATAGTAGACCAAATTTTAGATATTCAAGAATCTTCACGAATTCTGTTTGTAGATTGAATATGAAACCGAATATGATGCACAAATAGCAAAATATCGCAGTCTTGTATTAATCTGCCATTCTACACCACCTCTCCGTGCTAGAATGGCGTCGGATGTAAAGATGAGTAAGCTGGCTTAACGAGACAATGATTTATTACGATACCCAGAGCCTCCCGTGCACACATTAGAAATGATTGATATACTGCAGCCAATGCCGCTTTCTTTGGAACGCTCTTTATTGACGTTTCATTCAAATTTGGATACATTCACCATATGTGCACACGCTGTCGCATTCGGTCGGTTTTCGTTAAGCTTCAGTGAATTCGTGGATGAGCTCGTAAACTGTCTAGTCGTCTTGATTCAAGGGTTCGCAAAATTCGAACGCACACATTATGGAAGACTGTACACACACATATACCGTGCAGCCTCTAAAAGGTTCGTCGTGGTTCCAACCAAGCAACGCTCATACAACTAAGCTGATCATTTGTATACAATTCTGCGCCGAAGCCAAGAAACATAAACAGTTCCCACCGTCGCCACAGCTCCACGATCGAGCTAATCTACGCCTATAGAGCGGTAAGATATGTAGACACGTACTCTCCGTCGTAAGCCACACGGAAAGTCACTGCTACAAAATATGAAAACTACCAAAACCATACAGACATGATTGCGACTGGCAACATTCCCAACATATCATTTCACTAGCCGAATTCGTACCTCGCATGCTGCAACAGACGCACACAAGCACAACAGACCTCCACAGTGCCAAAATTTCAGTTATCTGCATACCTTGGTCAGGCAATCCTCACTGACAGTCGTATGGTTAACGCTGGCAGCACAAGCGACACAACGGCGTTGTCCGTAGGCTCGTTTAGTTGTCTGTGCGGATGACTGTTCAGGTGTGCTTCTGAGCGTGATCTGTTTGCGATGAAGCATAAGCCTGTCTCCTGTATGTATTTCCGTAGGTGTAGCCCCTTGTACACTACTAGTATTCCACTGCGTGCTCGGTTCGTGCGTGTGATCGGTCGATTGCATGTGTGCGCTGGTGCTTCCGGGGTGCAGGTATTCAACGGGATTATGTCCAGGTTCTGAACTCTCATCCTGACTTACCAACCACGTCGAAGCACCACAACTCACGCACACACCCCAATCGGAACGGCTATCCATGACAGTGCCTAGGTCAACCAGCGTAGTCATTATGGTTTCATTACCCTGTTATTGACTTCAGTGTACGTGCGGAGTTGGAATTGACATAGTCGGAGAAGTACCCCTGATGGGCGTATAGGCCATCCTGGCGCTGTTCCTTGTGGATTATTGGTGGATGCTGCGGATGATACGGGTAAGGACAGAACTGACATAAGATAAAAGTTATCAAAAAGCGTACAAGAACGTACTATATATATATATATATATATATATATATATATATATATATATATATATATATATATATAATATATATATAATAAATAATAATAATATATAATATAATACTAATATATATACATATATAGTATTATATATACTAGTATATATATTTATTATATATATATATATATATATATATATATATATACTATACTATATA
>NW_014040396.1:107997-115497 GCF_001186125.1 Sphaeroforma arctica JP610 | reverse complement strand
GCACGCCTACAAGACTGTGACAGGACTATGAGACAATGTTCTGTAGTGATATACTTAGCTTAAAAACACACTAAATATATGCCAAATCGTGAGCTGCACACCTTACAGCTTGTGTGTGTTGTTTATGAGCATTAGCCACCACACTGATATATTTAAATGCTGATACTTTCAATAGTATTCACTCATAGCCTTCTGAATCAGACATAGAGCGCAATAGCTATGGCTATGACTATGACTTACTACTTGGTGTAGCTAGTCGTATGAATGGTATTACGTGTGCGACTGGGCGCACCACAAGTTCGCAATATAAAAAATATCGAATACATATTTACATATTTACATATTTACAATCATACATACTGTATTTATGTTTACTGTTTGGTTTCTGATGCAAATACTCTCTCTAGCCAAATAAATACATACATATATACAATAAAATACATTTACATACAAAAGTATTGATTTGTTTAAAAAAAAAAAATACAAAACAAAAACAAAATATAGTTCAAAAAAAAAAAGGGTTCGAGACTGACACTGGTTCACAGTGCTAAGTGAACATTTAATAATTTTAATAAAAATACATTGAACAATTTGCCACAGATAATTACCAACCAGAGTTATAAAGTTGAACTCTAAACTCTTTGTTAATTTATTTTAATTTTTACAGAACAAAACCGAGCTATAAAAAAATGACTGACGATTGTGATGGACAGTTTGACTGGATTCCTAATGCCTATGATGGTAAAAGTTAAAACGAAAATAGATCAGTAAAAGGAACGTTATTTTTGTTACTTTAGAAAAAGGCCGAAGACCTGGCGGGCCCCCGGCCTTAGCTCATTGCGTTAAACGTTAAAACTTTTATTACGTGCCGATATAAGCGTTAAAGTTCAATATTTATTACATACATGGTCCTATGGATTTCAGATGGGGTGTAATTTATAGGTCCGTAGATTTGCCCCCAGTTGAGGCTGTTGAGCGCCAAATTTGACAAAACAGGCCGCCGGTTTGGAATTGGGATATGCATCATCGAAAACATGGCGAGCTTATGATTGGTCGACACTCTCAATATAGCCCATTTCGTGGATTTTAGGTGCATATTCGAAGTGCAGTTTTTGAATTTTCGTTGGGCATATTTGAGCTACATAACCCTTTTTTTATATATAGTATATAGAACATGAAAATAGGCGTTAAAGTTCAATTTTTATTCAGCACACACATAACGTAATGAGCTTAGCCCCCGGCTTCGAAGTCGGACGCAACGGAAGTACTTTTAAAAAAATATATAAAAATATTCATATGTAAATACGTACTAAATACTGTCCAACTGCAGCTATGAAGAGTTGAAGACTGATGTGTCAAAGAGCAAAGAAAATTGTACAACCAATGTTTGTCGTTTGATGACGAGATAAAATATAAATAAATGCGAGAGGCGAGACTACGCCGCGTCCGCGAGAGACTCCGAGTCTCCGACTCGAAACTTCGTTTCGGTTTTTGAATTTTTCGGGAACTACATATCTCTTTCTCTCTCTACCTGATCTCTCTCTCTCTCTTGATGCTCTTGAGTAAAGCAGAGAGTGTACGAAGGGGGGGGCTCGGAAGGGGGGGGGGGGGGTTGAAGAGAAAAAGAAGTGCGCCTATGACCCTGTGTTTTAACATCTTTGCAAGAGAATTTATAAAAGCAAAGATGTATTGTCGTCACTACGCACAATAATATAAAGTCAATATCCGAATATTAAAATGAGCAGTAATACACTTCTGAATGAATCAGGTATGTGGAGAATACCGGTGGTGAACACAGCAGCAGTTGTTATTGTGATGTTAGCTGTACAACTATTAAACTATAATTATCAGGGCACATCATGGGTCTGTGGTGAGACACTCGCCTATCTCACTGCAATCGTTGTCATATCCGTTCCTCCAAAGACTTCGTATATAGTGCCATCTTTCAGAGGTGGTGCGATTGCTTTCGGTACGCTCTTAGGGTTTGGGACCGGACTTTTGGCCTACCATTCCAACATACTTGTTAGCGTGGTATTGGTCCTAGCCGTTAATGCTGTGCTATTGTTCTGGCTGGAATATAGCTTCAATACGCTGGGTGGTCATAAGGCTGTACCCCTTTGCATATCACTTTTTCATGGATTGCAGCACATGGCGTATGCTCTAAACGAAGATAAGATTGAAGAAGTGCTCTATTCGTTCGCAGCAACAATGTGTTATGTAGCTATCGGTGTCACCATACCTGTGGCATTTTATATGCTGCTACATTTCTTCCCCGTCAATCCACCCATTGGGAAACCAAGTACGCCCACCAAATACTTCGATGAGGATATATCGTTACGAAAAAGTGTGACCATTCTATTGATAGAGGGTGTTACACTCACACGCCCCTCACATGCCAGCATGGGTCGTATGTTGTGGACCGCATTTCGTGGAGCGGTTGTCATCGCAGTGAGTTGCCTTCCAAATTTGATTTGCGACATTGGCGAATCTCAAAAATACACACCGTGGTTCTTCATCGGAGCCCAATTGACCGCTCTTGCAGGCACGTATACGGATATAGGCTTCTTTGACGGTGTGGATCGATTCCTCGGGAATGTGGTAGCGGTTGTGGCCGCCTTAGTACTGAATGTTGCACTTCAAGCTGTACACAACAGCACCGCGTATATCGCTATTGTCGTGTTGTTCTACGGTTCCTACGCGTTTTTGGCATACACAATATGGTATGGAGTGAGTGGCCCGCTGATGCGTGAATTGTCTCAGTTGCTGAAAGGTCACGGGCCGTTCATGATGATGGTCTTGCTCAGTTTCGGAGCGGCGGTGGACACCTTTGATAAGCCCAATGCCACTTTCCAAGCCCCACTGTACCGCTTTTTGTTTACAAGTGCGGGGACAGTTTTTGCCACGGCAGCCCATTTTATCTTTCCACGATACGTGGTGAATATTGAGAAATCAACATGTCTTCAAGTGGCAGTTGATTTCCATGGAATTTTGGAAAAGAGCTTCCAAGTCGACGACAAATTTGGCATTCTGAAAAATGATCATAAAAGCCCCATGGGTGGTAGAGGGTCGCTATATACACACTCGTCCATGAAAACGGTCAAATGAAACTGCCGCGACCCAAGCCCACACAACAATACCTAGTATATACGCAGAGGTACTTTGCGTGATCAACCACATGCACACACCCAAACTGACAATAAGATTGCAACCACAGTGGACTCAACCTGTGGTATTTCGGGAAGGTGAAGTAAGCGCAGGCAAGGGGTGGACTTGCGCCGCGCCCCTAAACTCTCTCAATCGACGAAAGTCGTAGGCAGCACGCTGATACTCTAATCCTGGATCCAATCCAGATTCACTTTTCTGGAAGTAGAATTTGATCACATATAGGTCTTTGATCTTAGATACAATAACTGAACACAGCTGTACACATGAAGACTGTCGTACATACACAGATAAACCAAGTACATATGGAATTGGTTCAGTAGAGATATGCACCGAAGTCAAGGCTCTACTCAGCTCGCCTATCACTTCGAACTAGAAACGGGAAGTGCACTCCGAACCAGCAATTAAAGCGGCCTGGAGAGAACAACTATAACACTACTTGTGCTATAGATAAAATATAAACTTGCATTCGGCCTACTAGTATGTGATTACCCTCAAGCTTGCATATTTCCGGCATACCAATGTTTTATCTTTAATATAGCAGCTTGTATTCTTCAACGACTGATTAACTTAAAAGGTCTACACACCTGCTTGCGCCAGTGGTCGTGTCTGTCGAAGCACTACAAATTATATTATATATTTTGCTCCAGATGCATTTATTTTTCGTCAGTAGAGAACGCCGGGCCAGTGTATCTATTAATTGAGCCGTGCCATGTTAACTGTCAACCAATGATTATCTAATATTCACAAACCAACGTATATAGTAAGGTACTCAATATATAACACTATAATCCGTATACAATAGTCTATTCAGTCTTTTATTCTCGAGTATATGCAATGCAGAAATCGTTTCCTGTGGCGGTGTGGGTTATGGCCTTAGCGGTGATCACTTTGCTCAAGCTCCTGTACACCCGTCCATGAAGAAGTCCTTGGACATAAACATCACCCGCAGCAGTGACTGCCGTGTAGAAGTTCAATCCCGCCGATATAGACCTGTGTAGTGGTACAGTGAGGATGGATGTGTATTAACGTGTTTTACTGAGAATATACAAAGTATTCCTCGAGTGTGTGTGTAGCCACATCGATACGAATCTAATAACTGCGCCGCCGTGATTTTACAGACCCTTACGAGGAGTTAGAGTAGACCTACTAGAGAGGATGTATGTATTAGAGAGGATTGATTGTGCACAGTACACATATACGAGTGGCTACGGCACTCTATGGCAAACTCCAGCGAGGCAATATGTGGCTATACTACTTTGTAAACGGGTGAACTGCGCAATCCTTGCCTTAGTGCGTAATAGACTTTGATTGAAGCATGTTCATTCCTTGCGCGTCGTGAAAGAGGTTTCTATGACAACCCGTGAGTACACAACTAATTACCATGGGTGTATCAGCACATGCAAGTACAAAGTAGATCAAACCAAGGATAAGAGGATGAGCATAAACACACAGAAGTATACTGATGTGTGAAGCAGGTCCCTACGGCAAACCATTCTAGCGAGTTAGTGTGGTTATCAAGGCCGTAACCATGCACATCCAAACTACAATGACTTATCGTGTGATATCGCCCGCACACAACACAGGTGGGCTTTAAAGCACATGCATGAACGACATGCTTACTTTACTGGAGAAGTGCTGTTGACTTCCACCTTGATAGCCTCCAGTCTACTCGCACCGATGTTCTTATTCAACCCAGAAAAATAGATCTCACCCCCATCTGTGAGAAAGAGTTTACAGTTTGATGGGTTTTAGGTTATTTTGGGTTCAAACCATCCAGGATGAGATAAACCGGTAGTCTGACGGTGTGGAGTTATTAGCAAACTAAGTCAGGCATCTCCCTATCCCGTGTGTTCCTACAGCTACGTACGATAACACTATCTACGACCGCCAACAACTAGAAAGCGAGAGGCCTTGAGCTGTCACTGCGTATGCGTCTATAGCTACGGGTGTGGTGGCACAGCTATAACAAGCTAATCAGTATCCACCTCTGGAATTTGAGTCTGTTCCCACCAGGCACACTCCACAATGAACCGAATATCAGTCAACAAAAGGCAGCGCTAATATATGAACATACTATGGATAGTACACCCAATATCATATACCCGAGATCACGCCTCCCCCAATCTGTCGAAAACCCTAAACCCTACTATTTGTCAGCCAGCCGCCAACGCACACTATGGTGCGAGTAACCAAATCAGGCACAAGCATAGCATCAATTCAGCAGTAGAAATGGCTACCACGTACATCTCGGTGTATACACGAGACAATGCCACCCAGGCTATATTCAATTCACAACTAGACACTGTGGACGAATGCTTTATACTCCCTATACTGTGAGATAGGCTTTGTATAGCACAGAGATAGGGTTAATATAGCCCTTGAGATAGGCTCAGTATAGCACTAGAGATAGGCTTAGTATAGCACTAGAGATAGGCTTAGTTTTGCACTAGAGATAGGCCTAGTATACCACTAGAGATAGGCTTAGTATACCACTAGAGATAGGCATAGTATACCTCTAGAGATAGGCTTAGTATACCACTAGAGATAGGCATAGTATACCTCTAGAGATAGGCTTAGTATACCACTAGAGATAGGCTTAGTATAGTACTAGAGATAGGCTTAATATAGCCCTAGAGATAGGTTTTGTATAGCACTGAAGAACTACTCTTTACCTACACCCAGGGAGTTCTCAGAGCGTAGCCATAAAGCCGAATGCGTCCGAGGACGGCAAACCCCTCAACTCCATAGCACTCAAGTGTACAAACAAGTATTTGTCTCATTCCTACCGTAAGATCAAACACACTCAAGAAAATGCACCACAGCATCTCACTACACACACGTCAACGCATCCCACACTACCACGAGAACACTCAACTGCGCCACAACACAACACAATACAACAGACGATACCTACCAGACAGCATGACAGTGAAGCCATCGCCGCATGCACACGCCGCTATAGCCGGCACACCACTCATCAGCGTAGCGCTCAGTTGGGACGCCAATGGGAAAGACTGGGCTGTCGATGGGGTCACCTCCTCTGAGCATTTGATTGGAGAACACATACGGGTTATGAGAAAGTGGCTGTAAATCTTGGACACTATCGCTTGGTCTGGTGGTGCATTGTGGCTTATTTTGGGGTGGGTAGATACACACCTGTACATGTACACGTGTCTGTGCAGCTCGAAGGCGAAGTTATGTTAGTCTCACACGCATACAGAGTTCATCCGAGAGTAATCTCAACAACATGGGATACCATTCAAATGAAGCTAAACCCTAAAATACATTCCCAACGAGCAGGCTGTCTCGCCGAGTCTGGTGGGTATAGGTGTTGCGAGTGTTATGTGTGTTGTACAGCGTACGTATGCAGGATAGTCCAGTGTAGGTAGACTTGGAGTGATATAGCGAAGGGGGTTGCGTATGTACGTGTACATTCGGGTGCCGCGATACGTATCGAGGTACTCATTCTGTGATAGTAACCACAAGTAAACAAACGTAAACGTAAACCATCCAGGCCATACCGTCGTACTGGTCCTGCAGATCTAGTTCGTTGACCACATCCACATTGGCCTTAACCTCGTCACTTGCGTAGAACGGCGACGAATAGCTCAGGTCTGTTGGAATTGGGGCAGACAATGGTAATGTGTCAAACACAGCTACCAAACTTAACCTTTGAGGCAACGTTGCAGTACCTCTGGTGCAAGATAAGCAACCCTGCAACCAACTTACGAGCTAACTCAGCCCTGTATTTACACGAATAAACATAATGCACATACACGCTTCATTGCTGTACATCATACACACTATACTCACCTATTCGATATGAAACACACATACACACCTAAACTTAACACATACACACCTAAATATAACACATCCACACACCAAAATATAACTCACATACATACCTAGTAGCCGTGTATCACACATACACACCTAGTAGCTGTGTATCACACATACCCACCTAATAGCTATGCCACACACATACCCACCTATTTGTCTAGATAGAAGGTTGCTGGGCTTTTGCAAGCCAATTGTAAACACCTTGCCCTCTGTCGTAACAACCGACGAGTGCCACACTCCGCATGCGACTGTGCGTACGGACATGCCGTTGAACGCGTTCAATTGAACCGGTGAGGGTATCTGACGCAGAACTGCCTTCTCTGCTATTCCCGTTTTAACGATGGTTAGCAATATCAGTACAGAGATGCATTAGTACGTGTGTGCGTGTGTGCGTGTGTGTGTGTGTGTGTGTGTGTGTGTGTGCGTGTGTGTGTGTGTGTGTGTGCGTGTGTGTGTGTGTGTGTGTGTGTGTGTGTGTGTGTGTGTGTATGT
>NW_014040396.1:106928-107579 GCF_001186125.1 Sphaeroforma arctica JP610 | reverse complement strand
GTGTATGTATGTATGTGATAGCTTTGCTGTGCTTCGTATACGGCCCACGTGATCAAGCAACGGGTCAGGCCTTCACATGCGCAACGGGCTGCAATGGACACACTACTGCACAGATTATACACCAATACATGCGTGCGATACGTGTGTGTTTTAGTGTGTGTGATACGTGTGGTGTCCACAGATACACACCGTACACAAACACACAAAACGATTGTTAATTACCGTTCTCCTGACATCCCGTTCAAACAGCCATCCCCACAGATACACACCGTACACAAACACACAAAACATTTGTTAATTACCGTTTTCCTGACATCCCGTTCAAACAGCCATCCCCACAGATACACACCGTACACAAACACACAAAACGTTTTTTAATTACCGTTTTCCCTGACATCCCGTTCAAACAGCCATCCCCACAGATACACACTGCCTGTGCTGTGTGAGATAGCCATAGAGTGATGCCCCCCCGCAAACACGCAGTCAATCTGCTTGTCATCTAGGTTCCTTATATGGGTTGGGCGAGATTCAAAGTTCGATGTACCGTCGCCTGTGGTAGGTAGATGTGTATGAGAATGGTGATATCTGAGTATGGGCACAAGATAAGACCATCGCCTTATTGGGGCTCCGGCCATATATGCATTCGTGGTA
>NW_014040396.1:100561-106041 GCF_001186125.1 Sphaeroforma arctica JP610 | reverse complement strand
TAAATATATATGGATAGATAGATGCAGTATATAAAACGTACATACGCAATTGGGTGTATTTGCTAGCCACTTTGTTTGAAAATGTCCACACATATGTATGTATTCATATGCAGATCAAAGACTTACATGGACAGAACTACATAGGGGGCCGCAAACTGTCTTTGGTTTTTCTTTAGTATCTATAGCTAACATGTAATTGTACCATAGGGGCTCACCTAGTGCTTCATACGTATCTGTCCACATTTTCCGAGAACGCGACCAAACTCAGTACAGGTGCACTTTGTTGTGCATATGCATTTAACGTATATTTGACTAATACCACCACTTTCGTATCTGTCTGGTAGAATGTGTTGTATGTGTTGTATGTGTTGTATGTGTTGTATGTGTTGTATGTGTTGAGGGGTGTGTGTATATGTTCCTTTGGTTACTGAGGCTAGTTCGGGTTCTTCCTACTTCTGTACAGGTAAGACGTTAATTCATTCCACATTGACTATGGGATATCACAACACGAGCCTAATCCCACAAACTAGGAGCGAGTATATTCCTTCAGGGGATATACGGTTTAAGATTTAGGATTTGGAAACCCTAAAACCCTAAAACCCTAAAACCTAGGGTTTAGGGAGTGCAAGTTAAACTCACCCAAAAGCGCACTCCCCCAGGCGAACACCTTCGTGTGCTGTCGGTTATATTCCCGTGAGTGTCCGTCCAGAGATCCTCTTTCGTCATCGCTGCTATCCTTGTGTTGGATTAAATGAACTCGTTAGTAGGTGTGTATGTCTTTATGAGCATGTTATGGACATGGGGATGTAGTTGTTGTGTATGTATTGATGAGCATATTGTGCATATACAGATGTAGTTGTTGTGTATGTATTAATGAATATGTTGTGCATATACAGATGTAGTTGTTGTGTATGTATTTATGAGTATGTTGAGCGTATACAGATGTAGTTGTTGTGTATATATTCATGAGTATGTTGTGCATATACAAATGTAGTTGTTGTGTATGTATTTATGAGTATGTTGTGCATATACAGACGAAGTTGTTGTGTATGTATTTATGAGCATTGTATGTATGCGGATTGTACAGATAGAACGAGAAGAAAAAGTCACTTCAAAACGTAAACGGATCCAGGACACATCACACAGAGACGCGCCCAGGCGACGTATCGAGGACTCGGTGGATCTTTTAACGCACACCCACAAAACTCACACGTTAAACGCATTCCACACCTCTGGGGATAAACCCCTCAGAGCACGCACGCCTGGATGTACCATTGCCACGTGTACATGAAAACTCTCATGACACATTCACATACGCATAAGACCCGAGTACAGGCAGTGAACGCGCTCATGATCTTATCCCGTAAACGTATTCGCTTATATAAATTTGTACTGGTAAGTCCAATCTCACCTCGCCTACCGCTCTGGAGACACCCAACGCCAACGTATGGTACAGGCCAGTAGCACAGTCATTGAAGCGGAATCCGTTTAAACTTGGTACTAGTAGTGGTACACTTTGCTCATCCTGTACATGGGGAGAGTGAGGAATGCGTTATAAACGCAAACAAGTGAAGTTATGAGTATATAAATATATATATAGGGAGATGACAGAAAACAACTATTGCACCACAAATGAAGACAGTGGATGCGCTTGTTGAACCACAAATGAAGACAATAGGTGCAATTTTTGGACCGCAAAATGTCCCAAAATCCGTCTGGTAAGTTCTGCCATAACCTTTGCACGTCTCCTGCCGTAGTCTTGTCGATTGTATACGTTAGTAGGCTGAGGTCGGTGATGACCTATCATTGCGAGTGAGATGCCTCATGTTTGTGATAAGAGAGCCACTGCGCTATGTGGTCACACGGTGTGTGGCCGACATCCGCCAGAACACTTCGGCTTAACCTAATACTATGAACCCTATATACATGTCTTTGCCAAGCATATGTCTGTAGTATAAGCCATGTACAACCATAGCCACACACAGTCATATGATCCACCCATTCACATGCCTAGATACGTGTACAGCCAAAGCCACACACTCAGTCCTATGATCCACCCATTCACATGCCTAGATACATGTACAACCATACCCACACACTCAGCCATATGATCCACCCATTCACATGCCTAGATACATGTACAACCATGCCCACACACTCAGTCCTATGATCCACCCATTCACATGCATGCATGTCTTCACTCTGTCTATCTACCTCATCGTCGTCGTCTTCTGGGCCCCCAAATCCCGTGCTGAAAGAGAAGTGGTCCAATTCCTTGGCTGTCTGGCCATACATATTCGACCCCCTGAGAGAAGAGTGTACACGCATCTGATAGTGTGAGGCTACAATGGATGCTCCCTAAGCCCTTAAACGAAAAATCATTGAATACTTAGTATACGCGATGATACATATATACATACACACACATATATATATATATATATATATATACGCGTGTGATAGGCCATCCCAGCTGTGCGTGTGATAGTGTGTAGTTCTGACTTACCATGACATGAGGACACCATGGCCTGAGCCCTCCTCATCTGCCAACTCTCCGATGGCGACGGTGTGGCTATGCCCCGCACTGACGTTCATCAGAGGTCGGTCTATCATCGACAGCAGCACCTGAGGAGAAGGCAGGTGCAACGAAAGGATTGAGTAGGTATACGACCAACGGACACGATCGAAGTAAGATAAGTAAACTTAAGTAGACTGCGAAGGACTGCAGATTCGCTTAGACCGACAACAGCTGACAAAACGATCTGTATGAATATAGAGTGTGTCACAGGTGGACGTAAAGGCTTTGTGTGTGGATGGCTGGTGTTTAATTGAAGCGTGATCTATCCAGATGATACGTATGCTATATATATAGATACGAACATATGCATGTATGATTGAGTACTAAAATGAAATGTAGGTATGGACATATGCGTGCATGGCTGAGTTTTAAAATGAAATGTAGGTAAGACTGGCTCGTTGTGGATTGGGTATGTAGCTAGGCACACCAAGCTATAACAAGGTCTCCTGGCACATCCTGGTCCCAGTTTCAAATCCACCTTTATTATGTAACAATCGTGTCAAAGTAGGTACAACATTATCATGTGAAGGAAAGTGCGGTACGTTATGTTGTTATGTGAAGTAAAGCAGTACAGTATATCGTTCCCAGCGCACATGCGCTGTACGCGACATCGACAGTGAGTCACGAACCAGCCGGCAAGAGTGTGAACAAACCACACACGGTCCTACACCTACACTCCCTCTAACATAACAAACACACAGCCGTCTCATACACACACATGCAATTTAAATCAAACCCATAACAATCCTACGGACAACACAGCCAATGGTGACTCAGTGTAGTGTACCTGAGGCGTGGTGTAGCCCACACAGTCACCTATGCCCAGCTGACCGTCTGACCCTTGACCCCACACAAGACACACACGATCAGCAGAGTCGAGCCATTCTGGATGGGGTGTGTACATTTCAACTGGCAAGGTATCCTCTGAGAGAAGTGAAGGGAAATGGGCTTATAACAAATACAACAAAGACATATGAAAGACATATGAGGTGTGTACATCTCAACTGGCAAGCTATCTTCTAAGGGAAGTGAAGGGGAATGGACTTATAACAAACACAACAAAGACATATGAAAGACATATGAGGTGTGTACGTCTCAACTGGCAAGCTATCTTCTGAGAGAAGTGAAGGGGAATGGACTTATAACAAACACAACAAAGACATATGAAAGACATATGAGGTGTGTACATCTCAACTGGCAAGCTATCCTCTGAGAGAAGTGAAGGGGTATGGACTCATAACAAATACAACAAAGATATATGAAATTCATATGAGGTGTGTACATCTCAACTGGCAAGCTATCCTCTGTGAGAAGTGAAGGGAAATGGACTTATAACAAACACAACAAAGATATATGAAGACATATGAGATGTGTACATCTCAACTGGCAAGCTATCCTCTGAGAGAAGTGAAGGAGAATGGACTCATAACAAAATACAACAAAGATATATAAAATACATATGAGGTGTGTACGTCTCAACTGGCAAGCTATCTTCTGAGAGAAGTGAAGGAAAATGGACTTATAAAAAACACAATAAAGACATATGAAGGACATATGAGGTGTGTACATCTCAACTGGCAATCTATCCTCAGAGAGAAGTGAATAATAAATACAACAAAGACATATGAAGAAGTTATGTCTTATAAACAAATCCTAAACAAAGACACGTGAATGGGTAAAGTCTGATAATCAATTCAGCACATTGGTCGACGACGTCGCTTTCCACGGAGCTGTCTCGTGCTACTTGGTCTCTGTTGTATTTACTGAAGGGACAGATATGTGTCTAAAGGTCCAAGCAAACACGGACAATATACAAAACCTGAAAACAAGACACATCCACTACCACAGCTACGGTTGGTTTTCCCCGCACGCAACTTACTTTACTACCACCGCACACGTTAAGCCGCACAGATGGCAGTGTTGTATCTCTGAGACATCGAAGGTTTGCCAATATACGAAACCAGACCTCGACATCATATTGCGTGCACGCTGCCACTACTGTATCTTACATACATGTGCATGTACGTGTACATGTACATGTACATATACATGTACGTGTACATGTGCATATACATGTACATACGAAGATGGCAAGCACTTCATATGGCATAGTACAACGCACTACAATTCACATTAACACTAGCGCGCGGCACAGCGGAGTGGACAACTGATGCAAAGTACAGCATGGCACATCCAACGATCACTGACATCGCCAGATGAGAGCAATGACACACCACAGCAGACTACTCAGTCCTGAAGACCCGGAGACAGCCCTCGCAGTGAGTGGCTATCAGAATATCACTCCTTCAGTCGAGTCACGTATATCCGTTTATACATCTGATTCTTATTGGGGGGATATACAACACAGGAGTACGGATCACACATGAGTACGTCTGTATGCAGATAAAGACCAACACAGACGCCCAGTAGCAACCACACGCCTTCACCAAACAGTGCACAGCCTGTCGCAGTTGTTTCGCTCACCTATGTTGTCCTCCTCTGTACCATGGCTACCACCGTCTCCATTGGCCATATAGTCGTTTCTCCGCTCATCCTTGGGGACAATCCGATTCTTGATCCAGGACCATATACATCTGTGGGGTATCTGAATGTGTGTCGAGTTCTGAGGTATGCCCAGTAACAGCAGCACAAGAACGTTTCTCGTTATCAGATATTCGCAACAATTACACATTACATAGTGTGTACATGATTCTACAGAGACACCCCTGCAAAAGAGATCTAGATGATCGCGAGAATAGTATGTCAATAAATATATATATATGTATATATATATATATATATATATATATATATATATATATATATATATATATATATATATATATATATATATATATATATATATATATATATATATATATATATATATATATATATATAT
>NW_014040396.1:99171-100541 GCF_001186125.1 Sphaeroforma arctica JP610 | reverse complement strand
TATAATATATATATATATATATATATATATATATATATATATATATAATAATAATAATAATAAAATAATATAATAATAAAACAATATATATATATATATATATGTGTGTGTGTGTGTGTGTACATATAAACACAAACACGTCTATACATTCCGCCTATACATTCATCCCCCGCTAAACTCCTTCTTAACCGCATACAAATATGATATGGACAGAAATCAATAACAGTAACCAATATTTTGCAACAGTAACCAATGTTTTGACAGCGAAAACTATCACCTCGCCCAAATATAGGCAATAATCTATAACCAGTTATTCTCACACCTTCTTATCCCTGACTGGGTGCAGGGTGAGCAAATTCTGAAACTCATCGCCGTTCTTTTTATAATTTGTAATGGACACTTTGCATAGTGTGCCGTTCCGAACGCTCTCTCTGAGTTTCGCTACGGATTCGGGTTCAGTGTTTGGCCCCTGAAATTTGTATCATGAACGGTTGTACGCACGTATCAGTGAGTATGTATGTATGTTTCGGTGTATTGGTACGGTTTAAAAGCCAATCCACGCAAGTTACTTTGATGCTGTCTGGATATGTGCATGTGTAGACTCGTGCTATGTGCAGGTGAAAGTGTGTACTATCATTCTATGTTTGTCCACGTGCGTCATTGAGCGGAAAATGGTATTCCCACATTTATATGTCTACTATACTGTCCAGTATTGAGGCGCGCTATGTGTAGCTATAGGCAAACGAAAGCATTCCTAAAGGCATCGTTGATATACATTAACATGCAACCGGACACATAGCAATATATTGGACAAGCGAGTACTCAGGGATACTTTGGAGTGAGCGTGCATATGGACGAAACTATGTGTATAAACCAGAATAAGCACACACCTAAACAATCGTACACAAAACTACAGATATTCTCAACAAGGATTAAATGTGATCCCATGTCCTTCGTACTCAGGAAAGTCGCAAATCGTACATACTATTTTCGATTGACGTTTTCATCCATCTGACGTGTGTCACAATCTGGCATTTACATGACACGGCAAACCTTGGATACACACAAATACAACTCTTACGGACACGTGGCCATGCAAACCCAAACATATTATCTCATCTCTCGCCACATTCATGATATATTTCTCACAAAATATATCAGTATGTAATCAGGTACATGTACACGCACAACGTCACCAACCTGTAAGAACCTGCAGTTGCGGCCCACTGTCTCCGCGTGTGTATAGCCCGTGCATGTAGTGTACGCGGGATTGACAAAACTCAGCGGAAACAAGCCTTGATCAGTAGGATTCTTCACCTAATATGACCAAGAGAGGAGAAATTATCCGAACAATATCAAATACAAATATA
>NW_014040396.1:96264-99048 GCF_001186125.1 Sphaeroforma arctica JP610 | reverse complement strand
TATATATATATATATATATATATATATATATATATATATATATATATATATATATATATATATATATATATATATATATATATATATATATATATATATATATATATATATATATATATATATATATATATATATATATATATATATATAGTGTGTGTGTGTGTGTGTGTGTGTGTATGTATGTGTGTGTGTGAGAGTAGATATGTATATATGTATTCACATGAAATATCGTTTATCATTCATGGAATTACATACATTGCACATAAATGAAAAACACATAAATATAGACGTGCAAATATGTGAGATTAGATGTACATGTATAAAGATTTACATAAACGCGAATATCAATGGCGTATCGTCGTACGCAGAACCCGGCGATGACAACTGCGCGCATGGAAATTTCGTGATCCAAATTCGGACGTGAAAGCCCAACTAGCAAGGTTGAGAGAAAGTACAAATACAAAATTGTGGCCAACGTACCGTGACAAGCTGCCGGAAGCAACTGGACGTCCATCATAATGATTTTTGTTGTCTATTCATTTTCTAACTCGTGAAAACACACAAACAGCATACCCAGTGTAGCACCACACATACAGTCACGGACATACTGATACAAAATCGACGATTTATGTTCGTCCATCTCTGCACAACATTCTTGCTTACCCTCGTTGAGATAGTTATACAGAATGGCAGCACGTAAGTCATGGATATGAATTTGGTGAGCCAATCTTCCTGTGTCGATATTTTGGATTGTTTGGATTGTTTTTGGAAGGCAATCAATTGCCGTTGTACTTCACGCTCTGTACTGTCGGTGACGTCGCGCTCCTCCAACCTGAGAATTGGGCAAAATATTCAATGAAAATTTATGACTATTGCACTCTGCAAGTTCGCTTGACAACTTCACTTTTTAGGGTTTAAGGGTTTTAAGGTTTTAAACCCCTAAAGCGGCCCGATCAAAATCTGGCCCTTGAAAACAATGAATTGTGTATACCCGTCGAATGTTGTGACACCAAGAACCTGATAAAGCAATCCATGGCCAAAATGGAAAATCTGTTGGCGATCACACATTAAATATAACATATGCACACGCATGCGCAAGCGTCCACGTACACGCCATGAAACTACACACTAATGGCTACATCAAATATATTGCCTAACCATGCGTACACTCTGATACACTCGTTTATGGTTTATCAAGGCCATACACGGTCATCAGGGATATAGTATAGCAATCTGTACATTCTATCATCCACAAATGCGCGAACATACAGCCACACCAACTTAGGCGAACCCCCGTACACACAACCAACCAAGCCACACAACTAGCTCTACAAGACATACACTTTCAAATAGTTGTCGCAGTACGGTGACAACAAGAACCTGGGGAAGGAATCCATAGCCATCAGCGACAGTATAGTGTTCTGTACATCCTCCAACAGAGTCATATCCTCCATGCTGTTAGCACTGGGACTTCGCGTCATGCGGTTGCCGCTCTTACACTCAGGACTCAAGGCACTCGTGCTCGGCGTATGTTTAAGATTCGCTAACCTTTTTAGCGCAACTTCATCATCAATCCCAGTCACGTTTCCCTCGTCTATTTTCGACATAGCCCTGTTCAGTGACAAGGGAGTGGACATATATTTATATATATATGCCAATGTATATGTATAAGCGTGCTACAAAGATAGGGTGGCTTTTTAGGACAAGGGGAGCCTGTTTATGTTTATGGCTGCAAGTGGTGCAGTCGTATAGCTGTGCAATATATGAACAAGCTATTCAATGTAAGCGACCACGGATTGTACTGACTACTTCTGTCCTGATATAAACAATTCTGGTGCTTTATGGATGAATGTATATTACTGCCCGAGGGTGATCAGGCATGAGACAATATTGTATCCTAGACATGGTCTCAATTATTAGTGAGCACTGATATACAAAATATCATATAGAAGTATGTACGATTATATTCGTCTTACCGAAAAGAGAAAACACCTGCAAATACCGCCAATAACTATATATGTCAACACATGTTTAAAACCGTTCAGTCGCTTCTATAACAGTATAAATAACAACTCATGTCCCTGTGATTTTGTAACCGAATTGCAGAATGAAAAACCTGGACAAGTACTTCAAGCACACTCAGCCGATTTTTAAGAATTACCCACATGTTTCTGTACTCGTATCATATCAATCTCCAAAAAAAAATTCAATACTGCGAACATACTATTACACTACACTAGATCAGGCCTACCCCATGGCCAATACCTCAGTGGAAGTGTACATATACATTTGCAAGATCCTCTGGACACAGGTTGATATATAATCAATCTAGAACGCAGTGTGCACACCACTAACCGCAACATTTCGACCAACGGTACCCTGTCCGAGTGAGTCAGATTGATAATATCTTCATTATCCGGGAAGAATTCGTGCAACATTTTATTAGCGGCTTTCGTCATCCTACTGCGAGTATCGGCCGCTTTCAAATTCTCGATTTCGAGCCAAAACAACAAATTTTCTGTAGAATATTCACTCTCCAAGAACTCTTTAAAAAGTTGACGGCCCCTTTCATCTTTCATTATAAGCAAGAGCGAGTCTCGCCTGCTATATAGCCAAGTCATATGCAGCATTCTAGAAGAGAAATGTGATCGAGGAAATCAGAAATTTGCAGCAATGCTGATCAAGAATTCAAGACCACTATGTGAATCTACAGTATATACTTCGTAACGAGTTTATACAGAAATTATCTAGCAAGAAAACTATTTATATATATATATATGCACA
>NW_014040396.1:90084-93715 GCF_001186125.1 Sphaeroforma arctica JP610 | reverse complement strand
GTAGCACTTGCAACTGTCTGTACACTTTTTCTGTGGTGAATAGATTAATCTGCACTACGTCCCTCATACTCGCATACCAAGGTCTACATATCAATATAACAAGAGGCAAACTTACTTTTGGACGTCGAGGCCCTTGGTGCAGTCATCGTTCTCCTGCTTGCTCTTGTTCAGAGAAAAACTGTTTTCTCTCCATCTCGATTTAGCATATTTGAAGAAAGAATCTCTTTTCTCCTTAATTGTCTTCGGAATTGCGCTGGCGCTTCCAGCTCTGTCCCTACCAAGCTTATTTGACATATTGTCTAGATTAGGCGAGGGTCTCTCACCTGAGTCGGAATGATGGCGATCAATCTTTGTTTCTGAATCGAAATCAAATCCTGCAACGGCCGTATTCGTAAGATGCGTAAGGCCTGGCAAGGTTTTAGACATGCTTGCAGCTTAGATTCATTACCTGATGTAAATATATATGGCGTGATCTTAGGATAACTCTGCCTATGAATTTATTTTGATATATATACATATATATATGACGTAGGTATACGGGTAATGACGGTACTTAACGTTTCCGTTCAAACGCTTCATTATATTGTATTTAAGAAAATATGTTGTGTACACTGGCAAAGCGGCAATTCTCTCATCCAGGATTCCCGGTGTATTCAGTAAATATTGTGTAGACTCGAGTGAATTTTACCTGGAAATTGGAATATGTACGGCTGTATTTATATATCTATATATTTTTATATAAGTTTAAAAAACAAACAAACAAACAAGTATAAATAAAATGCTCCATGTATTTTATAAAAATAGCTGAATTATGTTCTAAATAAAAAAGAGCACCTCCAAAAAAAACTCATAATAAATAAAATGAGAAAGTGGAAGACTGGAAGTGTGGTTTCAGGTTCGAGGTTTCACTGGTTTGGGCGGTGCGCCTGTGCCCCACTGCCCCTGTGGTTACAGGGGTTATTTATGAGTTATTCAGTGTACAGTTTATTTACTGTGGTCCGTGACAGTCTGTGAAATGTATGCGAGACAGTGAGAGTGACTCTGATCATCTGATGACTCTCTGTGCCTGTGAGTGTGTGTGGGGCTGTGGGCACTGGGCAGGCGCCAGGCTGTTGTAACGTGGTTGGCGTGGCCCGTGGGCGTGGGGCCGTGACTCCTCCCTGTCCTGGCCCTGCTTTCATTGTATTTATGACTATCCGAGACAATTCTCTGAGTTCCATAGCCTTATATTTTTTCTTTTTTTTTCTTTCTTTTTTTAATAAATACAACAAAAAAACCAAGATTTGAATTTAACGAACTCAGAACCAACACACAGTCACGGAGTCACAGTCTCACAGACTCACACTGTCATACAGTCACACAGTCACTGAGTCAGGAGTGACACACTTATAAATTATTTGTTTCTAGAAAGAAATACAAAGAATTAAAAGAATAGCAACAAAGAAATGTATCTATATATAAATGATAACAATCTCCAATCCTGTTTCAGAAACCTAAATCGTCACTGTTCACAAAAAATTCTCCTCTGTCATCACAATTCGAATGTCTCTATGTACTCTCTAAATTCATATACGGCACCTCACCTGAAGGCTGAAGTCTGAAGACTGCGACCGTTAGGCGTTAAGGCTGCTTTTGCCAACTCAACAAATCACTGCTGGGACGCCGTTGGGACTGAATGCGTATGAATAGAGGGGGTAATTTATCTGCTCATTTTTACAAATGTCTTGTTTTAAGAATAAGATACCTTCTCTACTAGTATCTCGTCTCTCTAGAGAGCGGGGTCTAAAAATGGGGCAAAAGACACACACTTAACCACATTCACACCCACACTCACACTCACTCTCACTCTCACTCACTCACACCCACATGCACATTCACACTCACACTCACACTCACACTCAAAGTTGACCGTGAGTGTGAACGTGAACGTGAACATGAAAGTAAAAGGGATTGTGAGCGTGAGTGTGAATGTGAGTGTGAGTGTGAGTGTGGATGTGAATGTGAATGTGAGTGTGGGTGAGTGTGGGTGTGAATGTGAGTGTGGGTGAGTGTGGGTGTGAATGTGAATGAGAGAGAGTGTGTGTGTGTGCGAGCGAGAGATGGAAAATTGAAGAAAAGAGTGTGTGTATGTGAGTGTGTATACGTGTGTATTTCATGGTGATAGGGCTAAGGGCGTGTACTGGTTGAGACATCTTTTACTACTTTTAGTCTGAATATGAATAAATAAATTGTCCCGATGATTATTCGCTTTCAGTCCCCGCGGCTTCTCAAATCCCAGTCGTGATTACTTATGTAATACATGTGTGATGTGTGTGCAGTTTGACAATACGCGCCAAAGCTTATAATAAATTGGAAGGGGTTCAGGACTTCAGTCTTCAGCCGGGCTGGTTTAAGACAGCACTTTTCGCTGTGACGGCATGTTGAGTCCGTCGGAAACTACTTCTCTATGACGACACGTCCGGACGCTATGTCTTTTATTACAGTCAGAAGTCCGATTTACGTCATGTTATTCTCCTAAGAAGACATATCGCGACGGGTCGGAAACTAGTTTGCTATGAAGTCGCGTCTTTGTCAGGTCTTTAGGCCAATCAGTAATAAGCTTTAACATGTACTATAATTAAATAGCCACTGAGAAAGAATTTTGAAGCTGGTATATTTTAATACTGACCAATGGATGAATAGCTTGATGTATCCTGGCAAAATCAAGATATCAGACATTGTCCATGAGCCGTGAGCTAAGAGACCTAAAAACAAGACATTTATAGTTATAGGTCCTCCTTGGCTTTTAGGGTTTGTTTTGGCCGAGAAATGGGTGTGGGTCTGTGGGAATCCATATTTGTCAAAGTGCTGGCCAGTGGCTTGTCGATGTCGCTGGTGCCCTAAAAATATACATTTTCATAGGAAGACTCGAATCAAGAAAACACACGGGTGATATGGCAGTGCCAGTGACGAAACTACTAAATAATAATAATATATAATATATACAATATATATAAAATATATCTGTATATAAATCTATATCGGCGTTAACTGTATACTAACACATAGCGATCAACACAATTGTGAATATTAAGCTCTATACCATATCGAACAGTTGTGTCCTGTCTCATAATTAGCAATATAGATTTCAAATTGTTAACCTTGCAGCTCAACTGATTTCGGGAGACTTTGAATTAAGCTCTCACATCAGGTTGTACGAGTATCTGCTATCAAGCCATATCATCGACAATAACGCTTACTTTGCAACCCACATCAAAAATAGACAAAAAAAACACTTAGTGAGTAGAGGCAATCATGGATTGTTAAATTAGAAATCGAGTTTAAATCAATGATGAACGAGAAGCAAGTATTAAGAATTAGTTTCTTCAGATGGATATTTCTCCAAACAGTCACATTCAGGGGCCGGCGGAAAATACGCTGACCACCGACCCAGGCCTAACTACTCAGGCACAAGGTACTGTTTTGGTTTTGTGATCGTTTCTTTATTTCACCGATATATTAGGATGTACTCAGTACGTGCTTCTATATATATATATATATATAATAAATAATAAAAGTATACATATTAAAGTGTGTGTGTGTGTGCGCGCGGGTGTGTGTGCGGGTGTGGGTTTGGGTGTGGATATTTGTA
>NW_014040396.1:84166-89128 GCF_001186125.1 Sphaeroforma arctica JP610 | reverse complement strand
TATATATGTGTGTGTGTATGTGTGTGTGTGTTTTGTGTATCTGTATTTATATGCATGCATTCTCATATATATATATATATATACATTCGGACAGTCCAAGAAGTAGACTGCTTTACCGAATATTAAACCATAGCTACAAATAAATTGAATTCATGGTAATGATTCGTTAAAAAAAAAGAGAGCTCTTCCCAGGGCTCCAGCTGACGTCGCGATGTATGTATGAATGTCGAGATATATAGTTATATGTTTCTTTTTCTGTGTCTTTGTGTCTGCTGCTTCTGGCTGTGTTGTACATGTGCAATACATACCTGCATGTATGTATATATATATATATATAGAGAAGAACAAATGCATATATATAAATACATATATATATATATTTAATTCTCGTTACGTGAACCTATTTTCTCTCACATGTCTGTGTCTTTACGAAGCCTATTAAATATTAATATTTGAAATATTCAGAATCGTGCTTCTGAGTTCATATCTATGTTACATATGAAACATAATTTTCGGCAACAATTGATCAATCTATACAAATCCGCCCTATTTTTTTGTATCCCAAATTTCAATCCGTTCCAGATTGTACGACCGGAATGAACACTCCCACCCAGCAGGGAGTGCCGCTGGCCGATAGTACAGCTACAACTGTTGCTGTGAAGGGGCTCTCCAGCTCTTCCCCTGACTCAGCCATCGCCTATCAAGCACCTTCAGACCGCACAGATAAACACATTCACGCCGACAAAGACCAGTCGCCAGACCCAGTCACTACATCGCAACAAAAGGCACCGGACGGCGAAGTCACAGGCGATCTGAGTGGACAAGTGAACAAGTCACCCACTGGCCATGCGGAGAGCAGCGCTGTTGAGCAGAGCGCGTGGGTGTGTGTGGGGGGGCGTAAGGTACACGCACGTGACGCGAAATGCAACGGAGTACGCGCACATGACGCGGAAGGCACAGCCGTGCCCACGCCTGAAGTGAAAGACAGCGAAGCAGCACACGCCGACGCTGAGAAGGACTCACCCAGCAACAACCAGCCACACACCTCGCCACAGGCACAGGCACAGGCACACCAGGTGTATAGGGGACAGGGTGAGACGACTGGGCCGACGGAGATCCAGACACAGGCATTGAGATGCGCTGCCCTATCAGCTGAGGGGCGTTCTAGTGAAGCGGAGACGACCCAGAATGGCGGAAGCATGACGCGAGAGAAGGAAAGTGAGAGTGAGAGCGAGGGTAAGGCGAAACGTCTGAGTCTGACAGGGCCGCTCAACCCCAACGCTAAAGAGTTCTCAGGCGCAACAAGGTTCATGTCGTCAGGGAAGGATGGACAGGGATGTGCTACAGCAACGGCTGATAATAATGCCATAGCAACGGCTGATAATAATGCCATAGCAACGGCTGATGATAGTGCCATAGCAACGGATGATAATAATGCCACAGATGTCATCGATGTGGATACGATCGATTGTGAGACCACGACCGCCGCACACAACCTGATCAGTGAAGTGACGGGACATGCTGGGTATAACAAACCATCAGCCAAACAGTCAGACTCTCAGGACATGCCCCACAAACCACCAACAGGCCATAACAGCCACCACAACCCCAGCCACAGCCACAGCCACAAGAAGGAGAAGGGTGCACGTGGTGGTAGGGGAGGCCATCGAGGCCAACAGGCCAATGCGAACGGCCATACGAAACAGAGTAAAGGCAGGCATGGAGGGGGAGGAGGGTATGTGCTTGTATCAATATGTATGTATATATATATATATATATAGCCAGGGAGAGGTTATGTGCAAGTGTGTGTAAGTATGTATAGTTACAGGCGCAACCTCCTGTGTCTGTCCGCAGATCTGTCCGCGTGTCCATTTCTATGGCATATTCAATCTTTCGACCTCTGTACGCAGTTATATATATATATATATATATATATGTGTGTGTGTGTGTACATACATATATGTATGTATGTATGTATGTATGTATGTGTATATATTATATATATATATCTATATATCTATATATATTTATAGGTAGTCATATATATGTATATATTTATGTATGTCTACGTATGTATGTATGTATGTATGAATGTATGTTTACATGTCTGTATGTATTTTTGTATGTATTTATGTATGTATGTATTTATGTATGTATGTTTACATGCATCTATGTACGTATGTATGTATTTATATATTTATCTGTGTATTTATGTATTTTTGTGTGTATGTATGTATTTGTATATGTATGTATGTATGTATGTATGTATGTTTTTATGTATTTATTTGTGTATGTATGTATGTATGTATATATGTATCTACGTAAATATATATAAATATCGATATTGAGTTGTCATTCTACTTTATACTTGTATTCCGGACCATCATATATGCTCTGCATATGTACCATACTAAAATTACCGGGTACTAAACTGTGCTTGCTACTTTCATCCGCAGAGGGTCTTACCGAGATAAGGAACAGTATCAACGGCGGTCACATTTCCGTTTAACCGACGAATCCAATGACGACCTTGGACAGTATGGTGATGATGTCATTCTGGATACTTTCGACGGTAACCATGGCAACCAGACCAACAGGAAGGGCTTGGCCAATCAGATGTCGCTGAATCACCTGCTCCGGTTCTCGTACGGCGATGTGCCGAACGCGCGGGCGGGTAGATACGGACGAAGGCAACAGAACAGTACACACTCCGAGAAAAACGCAGTGTTCAAGAAGGGACAGTACATGCAGGCCAAGTATGTATGTGTGTACATGCAGGCCAAGTATGTGTGTGTGACATGCAGGCCAAGTATGTATGTGTGTACATGCAGGTCAAGTATGTATGTGTGTACATGCAGGCAAAGTATGTATGTGTGTACATGCAGGCCAAGTATGTGTGTGTGTACATGCAGGCCAAGTATGTATGTGTGTACATGCAGGCCAAGTATGTATGTGTGGATATGCAGGCCAAGTATGTGTGCGTGCGTGTTGGGTGTTGTGTTGTTTCAGCGCATTTACGTATATGTAGTACCACAGAGTATGAACGTATGAAATATGTGTGTGCTTCTGTTTCGCATATTCATATGTGGGTGTGTGCGTGTGTTGGCTCATGTATTGTTATCTATATCGTATGTGTGTGCTTCAGTTTCACCTATTCATATGTGGGGATGTGCGTGTGTTGGCTTATGTATTGTATTTATATCGTATGTGTGTGCATGTACATCTGCCATACAGATTGTGGCCATCGGGTGTTATAAGTCCGTTGCGTTAACGTACGTCGCTTGTATGTCCACATTCAGCCTAAGCTCGCCTGAGTGTCTACTTCTTATCTGTGCACGCATGTCTGGGCATGAGCCCAAACAACTCTAGTGAGTCAGGCTGAACGTACGCGTACACTCCCTTGCCATGGTAGCTCACATACTCTTCATATTCCAATACAAGTGTATCTAGTTAAGTCTGAATACAGGTGTATATAGTTAAGTCTTAATACAAGTGTATGTAGTTAGCTAAGTCTAAATACAAGTGTATCTAGTTAAGTCTAAACAAGTGTATGTAGTTAAGTCTATATACAAGTATATGTAGTTAAGTCTAAATACAAGTGTATCTAGTTAAGTCTAAATACAAGTGTATGTAATTAAGTCTAAATACAAGTGTATGTAGTTAAGTCTGAATACAAGTGTATATAGTTAAGTCTTCATACAAGTGTATGTAGTTAGTTAAGTCTAAATACAAGTGTATGTAGTTAAGTCTAAACAAGTGTATGTAGTTAAGTCTATATACAAGTGTATGTAGTTAAGTCTAAATACAAGTGTATGTAGCTAAGTCTAAATACAAGTGTATGTAGTTAAGTCTAAATACAAGTGTATGTAGTTAAGTCTAAATACAAGTGTATGTAGCTAAGTCTAAATACAAGTGTATGTAGTTTAAGTCTAAATACAAGTGTATGTAGTTAAGTCTAAATAAAAGTGTATTTAATTAAGTCTAAATGCAAGTGTATGTAGTTAAGTCTAAATACAATTGTATGTAGTTAAGTCTAAATACAAGTGTATGTAGTTAAGTCTGAATACAAGTGTATATAGTTAAGTCTTAATACAAGTGTATGTAGTCAGTTAAGTCTATATACAAGTGTATGTAGTTAAGTCTAAACAAGTGTATGTAGTTAAGTCTATATACAAGTATATGTAGTTAAGTCTAAATACAAGTGTATGTAGCTAAGTCTAAATACAAGTGTATGTAGTTAAGTCTAAATACAAGTGTATGTAGTTAAGTCTAAATACAAGTGTATGTAGCTAAGTCTAAATACAAGTGTATGTAGTTAAGTCTAAATAAAAGTGTATTTAATTAAGTCTAAATGCAAGTGTATGTAGTTAAGTCTAAATACAATTGTATGTAGTTAAGTCTAAATACAAGTGTATGTAGTTAAGTCTGAATACAAGTGTATGTAGTTAATTCTATTTACAAGTGTAAGTAGTTAAGCCTATATACAACTATATGTAGTTAAGTCTAAATACAAGTGTATGTAGTTAAGTCTATTTACAAGTGTAAGTAGTTAAGCCTGTATACAACTATATGTAGTTAAGTCTAAATACAAGTGTATGTAGTTAAGTCTATTTACAAGTGTAAATAGTTGTCTATATACAAGTGCATGTAGCTAAGTCTAAATACAAGTTTATGTAGTTAAGTCTATATACAAGTGTAAGTAGTTAAGTCTATATACTTGTGTATGTAGTTAAATTCTTATGAATTCTATCCACAGCTGTCAGTTTGTGCTGCGCGATTCCTGTGGTGTCCTCAATCAACATCTGCGCAACCCGGATAAGGAAGTGGACTGGCGAAATGTCGAAGAGGTGCGGATGTTCTTCACGGCCAGTGAGGTAAGTGTGCCAAATGGCATGAGACTGGATATATATATATATATATATATATATATAGTGTATGCACGACCTAATAGTACGTACTAGT
>NW_014040396.1:68910-84146 GCF_001186125.1 Sphaeroforma arctica JP610 | reverse complement strand
AGTGAGGTAAGTGTGCCAAATAGGCATGAGATGATATATATATATATATATATATATATATAGTGATGCAGCCAATATACGTACTATAGGATTGTCCATTTGTTCATACGTGTATATCTGTTCGTATGACAGTGTGTATTGCCTATATCTATCTCGATGTGCTGTGTGCAATCTACTGTATTTGTGTGCCATTTCTGCAGCGCTGTATCTCCTTGACTCATTCAATACAACACTCCTTCAATCTCACTCCAATACTCACATCCCGCTTTTAACATCACACTTTAACATCCCGCTTTAACATCACACTTTAACATCCCGCTTTGACATCACACTTTAACATATCCCGCTTTAACATCATACTTTAACATCCCGCTTTTAACATCACGCTTTAATATCCCGCTTTAACATCACACTTTAACATCCCGCTTTAACATCCCGCTTTAACATCACACTTTAACATCCCGCTTTACCATCACACTTTAGCATCCCGCTTTAACATCACACTTTGACATCCCGCTTTAACATCACACTTTGACATCCCGCTTTAACATCACACTTTAACATCCCGCTTTAACATCACACTTTCTTTAACATCCCGCTTTTAACATCACACTTTAACATCCCGCTTTAACATCCCACTTTAACATCCCACTTTAACATCCTGCTTTAACATCACACTTTAGCATCCCGCTTTTAACATCCCGGTATTATCCAGAATATGCTGTGCCCCATCTGCCTGTCCCCCCCGTCTCCCGCCAAGACCACGCCGTGTGGCCATGTGTACTGCTACGGCTGTGTGTTGCATTACCTACACATGAGCGCAGGTGCCTGGAGTGAATGCCCTATCTGTCACGAACCCATCTGTGCGGCTGAGCTGAGGTCCATGACTCCGGTGGAGCATCCGTCGGTAGAGGTCCACACACCCATCGACATGCGCCTGCTGGTCAAGCAAGGACGCTCATGCATCTATCCCACACCCGTGGATGTTGCTGTTACCACTGTATGTATTGTGGATGTTGCTGCTACCACTGTGTGTACGAGTGCACATGCAACGGTGTAGTCTAATGATCTAAGCTGGGTGCTTGGTAGTAAAAATCTCAACGGAATCGTTTGGCTTGTGCCTTTGGCTGTCAGTGAAACAATTGATTCATGGATATATATATATTGTGTTACGTTTTGCCGGTCACGTCCTTCCAATGGACGTTGCGGCCATTTGTTGAGATGACTGCGATCTGTGTGCTTCTTGTACTTACCCTTGCCGTTAAACGTAAATGCCGTACGTGACTGATAGAGACTACCAACTGTTGGCCATGAATGTGTGTGTTGTGTATTGTTTTTGTGTTTGTGCTTGGGCTATGTGTTCTTCATTCTCTCTGCTCAAGCCAACATCGTACAGCAAGTCTGTCTGTGATATATATACTCATAATAGGTCTGCCTGTGATACATATACTCATAGTAGGTCTGCCTGTGATATATATACTCATAGTAAGTCTGTCTGTGATATATATACTCATAAGTGATACAGGTACTCATAGTAGGTCTGCCTGTGATATATATACTCATAGTACGTCTGTCTGTGATATATATTCTCATAGTAGGTCTGCGTGTGACATATATTCTCACAGTAAGTCTGCCTGTGATATATATACTCATAGTAGGTCTGTCTGTGATATATATACTCATAGTAGGTCTGCCTGTGATGTATATTCTCATAGTATGTCTGCCTATGATACATATAATCATAGTAGGTCTGCCTGTGATATATATACCCATAGTAGTAGTAGGTCTGCCTGTGATATATATATACCCATAGTAGTAGTAGGTCTGCCTGTGATATATATACCCATAGTAGGTCTGCCTGTGATATATATATTCATAATAGGTCTGCCTGTGATATGTATACCCATAGTAGGTCTACCTGTGATATATATTCTCATAGTAAGTCTGCCTGTGATATGTATTCTCATAGTAGGTCTGCCTGTGATATACATACTCATTGTAGGTCTGCCTGTGATATATCCACTCATAGTAGGTCTGCCTGTGATACATATACTCATAGTAGGTCTGCCTGTGATATATATACCCATAGTAGGTCTGTCTGTGATATATATTCTCATAGTAGGTCTGCCTGTGATATATATACTCATCGTAGGTCTGCCTGTGATATATATACCCATATTAGGTCTGCCTGTGATATATATACCACGTACGCCTATGGAGGTGTCCTATCATAGCTCGAACAACAACTGTCAAAGCCCCTCTGACGTTGTGCAACCATTGACCTGTCAGCTGTCGCCACAGCATGCATCTAAACCCTGAACCCTAAAACGCATACGACCATTCACACCTGCGAGTAGCGTACAGCCACACGCTACGTACAGCAGGAGACACGTGGTTAGTCAGAAGGACAATGCAGAGTGTGTGGTGATACTAAGTACTCCCTTCCCTTCATCTACCTACCACCCAGTCAGGGGGTGGGGTGCGCGAGGTGCTCTCCATCGGCAGAGACAGTGATCCTGAGGCGCGTAAGTACACCAATCTGCTGCAGACATCGGCCGTTGAGGTACAGCGCAACATCGTCACGCGCGAACGCAGCGAATTGGAGCTCAAACTGAATGACAGCCTCAGCTGTGGGGAAACCGAAGAGGTCTTGTATCTGCAGGTAAGATGTGCTGTGTAGGGAAGATGTGCTGTGTAAGTAGAAGTACTATATAGGCAGATGTACTATATAGGCAGATGTACTATATAGGCAGATGTGCTGTGTAGGCAGATGTGCTGTGTAGGTAGATGTGCTGTGTAGGTAGCTGTGCTGTGTAGGCAGATGTGCTGTGTAGGCAGATGTGCTGTGTAGGTAGACGTTCTGTGCTTGATGTGCACGCGTGTTTGCATAGCAATCAGTGTTGCTGGTGCAAGATAAAGGTGTTTCTGGTTCAATTGTTAGTAGCGTTTGTGTGGACGTTTGGTATTTAACAAATTACGTAATATCATGAGCACACTTTTACCAGACCGGCTCGACTATCCTTAAACGTAGTCTTACGTAGATTCACATATACTAATTATGCTTCAATTACTTTATATCGTATCCTTCAATCACTAGGTATATATACCCATTGCACGCGAGTACCATATTACACTACGTACTCATAACCTAATTGACAGGAATAGCTCGAGCGTATCACGTACTCACACAACGCATGACACAAACAGATTGCGCTCGAGAAACTGCGCCAACGAAGTGTTGCGCTGCATGAAGCTCACGTGGCAACTACTGAGACACACGACCACGACAAGGCCGACCAACCACAGCACACGCAGCACTTGCCACCCCCAAAGCAGGTAGGGCTATTAGGCATATATAAATAGACATATGTGTACTGCACTGTGTACTGTAAGTGTGGTTATGTATGTATGTATGTATGTATGTATGTATGCATGTATGTATGTATGTGTATGTATATGTATGTATATATATATAGTATATACATATATATATATATACATATATACATATATATATGTGTGTGTGTGTATATATATATATATGTGTGTGTGTGTGGATGGGTAGGTGGTGGGTAGTCTTGAATATGCGCGTGTGCATGTGTTTCTATTCAGGATGCTGCGCTTTGCCCAGTAATCTGTATATGTGCACGTGTATATACCTACATATATATATATCAATTGGCGGCAATCAAAAATGTACCTAATCTGGCTCAACGCTCACACATCACATCATAATTATTATTTACTTATTTCTAGCTGTATTCGTAGAGGTGGCAGGAATTAAACTAAAAATTAACATATCACATCCCATCACATTACTACGTCTTCGCATAGGGTCGGGATGAGCTTGAGCGTGAGAGAGACTCAGAACCCACCTTTCTGTACCAGGCCACCGACGGTCGCAGGATATACATGCACTCCATCAACGTACGGTGTCTGGTGAAGCAGTTTGGTTCGCTGAGTGCGTCCCCACCCGGTCTTACCGGCAAGATACTGGACTTAGCCCAGGTATATATACACATCCTTCGTGTGGGTGGTATATTTGTGTGTACATGGGTGTGTGAGTGGTATGTGGGTGTGCACATGGGTGTGTGGGTGGTATGTCTGTGTGTGCATCGGTGTGTGAGTGGTATGTCTGTGTGTACATGGGTGTGTGGGTGGTATGTGAGTGTGTGTGTGGTATGTGTGTGTTTTCATGGGTGTGTGGGGGGTATGTGTGTGTGTACATGGGTGTGTGGGTGGTATGTCTGTGTGTGCATGGGTGTTTGTGTGGTATGTCTGTGTGTACATGGGTGTGTGACTGGTGTGTCTGTGTGTACATGGGTGTGTGACTGGTGTGTCTGTGTGTACATGGGTGTGTGACTGGTGTGTCTGTGTGTACATGGGTGTGTGACTGGTGTGTCTGTGTGTGTGGGTGGTATGTCTATGTGTACATGGGTGTGTGAGTGGTATGTCTATGTGTACGTGGGTGTGTGGGTGGTATGTCTATGTGTACATGGGTGTGTGAGTAGTATGTCTATTTGTACATGGGTGTTTGTTTGGAGCATAGCCACCAACGATCTAGTGAGGATGAGTCATGGCTGTCGTCTGAGGTATGTTTCACGTCCAAACGGTTAACACACGTGCCTAGTCATTTATGAGTGTGCCATCGCCCAGTCGGTTGGGCAAGATGCAGGGTTGGGCTCAGGTAAACGTAGTTTACGTTTACGTATATAATGCACGCCTGTGCGGGTGTATATGAGAATCAGCGTTTAGTATCTGGTAGGTGTGTACGCTACAAATAATCGTACTATGTACTTACGCTCGCCTGATAATGTAAGTACGTTTATTAGTACGTACTGACACCATTTGTTAGTACATTTATTAGTACGTACTTACACCATTAGTAAGTACATTTATTAATAAGTACTCACACCATTAGTAAATACATTTATTAGTACGTATTTACACCATAAGCTGTTACATTTTTTAGTATGTACTTACACCATTAGTAAGTACATTTTTTAATAAGTACTCACACCATTAATATATACATTTATTAGTACGTACGTACACCATTAGTAAGTACTTTTATTAATAAGTACTCACACCATTAGTAAATACATATATTAGTACGTACTTACACCATTTGTACGTACCTACACCATTAGTAGGTACATTTGTTAAAAAGTACCTGTATCATTGGTAAGTACTTGATCCGGTCCTGAGTGCATTGCTACCGGACTTTCCAGGAAGGATTGTATCGTCTGTTGTATAGCACTCGGCTTGTCGCTCCTGTCGATAGCCCTCCTGTGTCTTTCGTTTAGGACAACGCATAGGAGGTCCATTCAACACAAATCTCCCCTTTCCAATAAAGTAGGAGTCTTATGTTATTTTAATATATATATATCAGCTATCCAATCTCATGTAGTGTTAGTGTGTTAGTCCACTCTATATCACATTCCAAACCCCGTGTTCCATCCACAGGGGACTGTCACCCACGAGACGCGTAAGAAGTTGAGGTACCTTTCTCATCTGCCGTTGTCGTCTCAATTCCTCATTGCTGAGCTGGATCTTGATCATCTCTTGGTATGTGTTGTGTTGTGTTGGAGGAGGGTCATCGGTCGTATTTAACACAAAGCTCCCTTTTCCAGCGTCATTGATATATACATATACATACATACATGCATACATACATACATACATAGGTATGAGGGGAGAGGTTATAATTTATATATACAATTTATTTGCCCTGCCTTTGTTGTGCGCTCGCAATACAATCGCACATATCTCATTGGCATTGCTAGTGGGTGTACTTCTACACGTTAACGTTACCTGGGCGTTCACTCTCGTTCCGTAGTATCAGAATGTATTGCCGGTGTTTTATAGTGTACGGCGTTAATTTAGTTAACGGGATCGTCACACTACCTTTTGGTGCAGTCGGATGAAGTGATCGCCGAGTTTCATGACGAAACACAGAAGTTGAAACAAAACAGAGAGCGCAAAGCACAGCGTATCAAACAGGAGGAAACACGCATCATCAGGGAAGAGGTATAACAATGTGCACGCCATTGACGCATATGCATATGTATGTATACATGTATATATATGTATGTTTTATTATGTATATATATATATATATACATATATATGTGTGTGTGTGTGTCTGTCTGTCTCTGTCCCTGTCCCAGTCCCTGTCTGTGTGTGTGTGTGTGTTTTTGTTTTGTTCTGTTTTAGGAGGACGGTTGTGTGTGTTTCTGTGAGTATTGATCGCACAGTTGAGTACATGACACATATTTGTGAGGGTTGCGTTTGTTCACATCATCTGAGTTTATACTCAAGTTTCTGAAATGGCATATTTCGATGTATGTATATATATATATTGCTTATAGGTATACTTGTGCTGATCACAGTATGTGTCCATATAGTATAGTATCTTTCTTACGTGTTGTGTTCATTTATGTACATATTGCTGATAGGTATATCGCATATACCAAGGCATCCGTTCGTGTTATTCGATATGCCTGCATATGTCAAAATCCATTTGTACGTATCTGCGTGCATACATGTATTTGCTGGTGATGTACATTTACCATCTCAACACTTAAGCGCTCAGGACTATTCGTCGTACTAGACACCGGCCGTCCACGAACGCTGATGGATGCTGTAACATGATACTGCTTCGTGCTAGTGATGGGTTGGAAAATTGGCGCACATATGAAGCTCTCGATCACGTTCAAGATTGTTGTCTTATACGCCTACTTATCCTATTTGAAGGAAATGTATATACATAACTTTGCGACATGTTTAGATGTATTCTTTCTCAATTTATATATATCTAAGTCTATCCATATCCATCCCGGGAGTACGAGTACATGACCATCACCTATATGTGTTAACTATTTATCTCAGCTTATATATTTATATGTTAACTATTCATCTCAGCTTATATATTTATATGTTAACTATTCATCTCAGCTTATATATTTATATGTTAACTATTCATCTCAGCTTATATATTTATATGTTAACTATTCATCTCAGCTGATATATTTATATATATACTGCTCTATCTGCCCCGTTTCAGGAAGCACTGGCACTCAGCAAAGCGTTTAAGCACGATGTGAACGATGAGAACGCGTTTCCTTTGGCGCTGAGTGATAATCTGATAAGGGGCTCTACCAGTGCAGATCTGGATATACCCTCCAACGGACACCTGAACCGCACACCCACACCCACGCACGACGCGTTTCCCAGTAAGTACCAGCACCTATCTTACGCACACATGTATAGATAGTACTTCTGTATGGTTCCGTGTGTGTCCGGTCTCTATACTGGGCGGTAGTCTGGTGGTGGGTAGGCTCAATGCAGACCTGGACATACTCTCTAATGGCTACCTCTACCGCACACCCACACTCACCCACGATACTTTTGCCAGTCGTTTCAGCACGTGCCAGATGTGATGTGTCCTCACAGTTTTTGCCATGTATTTCATATGTGCTATATGCCCATAGGTTGAGGCATGCATTTCGTTTGATATATGTGTATGAGGATTAGTTCTTGGCATGCATCTGATGCTTCTGCTGACCATCTTGTCTAGAATTCTTGTATCTTGTTGTATGTTAAATGTTGTTTGTATGTATACATATAATATATATATATGTGTGTGTGTGTGCGTGTGCGTGTGTGTGTGTATGTATATGTGTATGTATATGTATAAGTATGCATATGTGTATATATATATATATATATATATATACGTATATACATATATTCATATTCATATCTATCTATTCTGAAACCACACCCCTCCTGTACACAGGTATGTCCCCAGAAGATGCGGTGTTTATGGCTGTGTTGGAAGAGTCCAAACGCACGGCCGCAAACGAACTCTCCTTCTCCTTCGCTGGTGCTACGAGGAATACCAATGCGCATAGACTGCTACCGGTGAGTGTGACACGTCTATTCGATCTAGCAAGTACATGCACATAGGCTGCTACCAGTGAGTGTGAAATGTTGTGATATGTCTATTCGATCTAGTAAGTATATCCACAGAGAGTGTACTCTCAATTCCGTAGTGTAGCATTTCTGGAAAGGATAGAAATTCCTTAGCTTGAAAAAAAACAAGCAAAAGAACATCTCATCGTGTTTCAAGTACGTTAATCGTGTTGACATTCACTCAGTCTTTCTCGCATGTGTTGCATATCATATTAGCTTGGTAGCCTTTCTCGCATGCGTTTCATATCATGTTATCTCGGTAGTCTTCCCCACCCAATGGGTATCCTTAAGCCTGACCCCACCCACCGGGTATCCTTAAGCCTGACCCCACCCACCGGGTATTCTTAAGCCTGACCCCACCCACCGGGTATCCTTCAGCCTGACCCTACCTCGTATGTATTGTTCTCCAGAGCGCCGGTAAGAACAAGGCTGCATCGGACGATTTTGATTGGCCCACAATTGGCTCACCCGCGACAAGCACCGCTCTTCTGTTCACCCAAACGTCGAGCACAAGCTCAACCAAAGAAGTATCACCCCCTTCAGACACAAGGCGTAAAACGTTTTTCTCGCCACCGCCTGTCTCGGTACCCAAAGTGTGTGTTTTTTTATCGTAGATAGTTCGTTTGCGTTTGTATGTTGAATGACGCTGAAGGTGAGTGTACGAGTATTCGTGTCATATATATATATATGTGTGTGTGTGTGTGTGTGTGTGTGTATATACATAGTATAGTTTGGCTTTGAGAGTTACAGAGTGTGCAGTTGACTCGCCTTCTGTCGTTTACGCCTATGCATGCCAGGGAGTTGTAATGTTTCGTCCGATGTTTCAATAGTGCTGAGTTCAGCTGTACTCGTTGCGGTTGGGTCGTACGGTCATACACGCGTTCAGTACACTTTTAGTGGACAACCCTGTGTTCAACGCATTTGGTACTGTGTAGCTATCTTCTCTGTATCTTTTGTGCCTTTGATTTGCACATGTCTTTGTTGCGCACACTCTCCTCCCGCACTCGTGTGTTTTTCGCTGTGGCTTCACTATTAAAGTCCACTTGTGCTCTATTATCGTTCACCAAGTGTACGTTTTATTCGAGTTTCGCCATGCTTTGGGTTTTGTTATATGAACACTATATGTATTGATATGAATTTGTTGATACTTTCATACTACCAGGCTCCGCCAATGGAACCACTACAAACGGCATCAGTCAACTCAGAATGGGCTCCAGATTTCCAAACGTCGTTCCAAGACTCGCTGAATAAAGCCTTCGTAGACCTGTATGTTGTCCTTGTGCATGATCATGTGTAATTATCTGTAACTTCCATTTGGTGTATCTGTCTAGGGTGGGCTGGATATGTTCTTCCTGTGTATGATCATTTGTAGTGATTAGTATCTTTCATTGGGTGTATCTTTTAGGGTGGGCTGGATATGTTGTCCTTGTGCATGATCATGTGTAATTATCTGTAACTTCCATTTGGTGTATCTGTCTACGGTGGGCTGGATATGTTGTTGCTGTACATGATCATTTGTAGTGATTAGTATCTTTCATTGGGTGTATCTGTCTATTGTGAGCTGGATATGTAGTTCATGTGCATGATCATTTGTAGTTATTAGTATCTTTCATTGGGTGTATTAGTCTAGTGTGGGCTGGATACGTTATTTCTGTCCATGATCATTTGTAGTTATTAGTATCTTTTATTGGGTGTATTAGTCTAGTGTGGGCTGGATACGTTATTTCTGTCCATGATCATGTGTAATCATCAGTATCTTTCATTGGGTGTATTAGTCTAGTGTGGGCTGGATATGTTGTTTCTGTCCATGATCATGTGTGATTATCAATCTCTTTCATTAGGTGTATCAGTCGGGGGTGACCTGGATGGAACTAGCAGTGCATCCGCCGAGTTAAACTTATAGTCTTCGCACAGCGTATTTTTGGGTGCGTCTGGTAGATGTTCGCCAAGCCGTATTAGTCTGACGCTTTTAGCGTGATTCAATCACATACAAGCACAGGCAGTATGGATAAGGTACAAATACACCCGACGATATGCGTGTTCCAAAGGCTTGTTTTATCTAACAGATATATGTTCTACTTTAATAACATTCAGTGACACGATACAAGTACCAGCGGACCAGGCTCACCAGGGTAAGAAGAAGAAAGGAGGGAAACGCAGCAAACAGGTTCTGTTCAGCACCACCAGCCAACGCAGGTCTTGAGATGTTATAAGACGTGTTCCCGCCGATCTTCAATCTACACGTACACATATTAGTCACAATCGAATATAGCGATCATGCCCAGCGTTTCTGAACCTGCCGCACCGGATGCAAAAACTTAGGCATCCAATCATATAGTAATCAAATTAGTTTAGTGGCTTATACAGCCCTCAGTATTAAAGAATTACAATCCACTCGCAATTACTTTAAAACCTTATCGCGATACACCCTAGGTTGTTTAATGAAATAGAAACAGCAGGTGTATGAAAGAACTTCAAAACGACTTCAAATTTGGCCATACTCGTGCTTTGGATTAATCGAATTGTAGCTCGATTAAAGTTTTCGCTGACTACACAAAACACCTATGCGAGCATAAATCTTGATATATGAGACCACAATATCTACGTTTGTGAGTTCATGTTCATGATCGCTTATTATGCATTCAGTCTCCGTCCATACATCCATATCGAGATCATTCTATATCCATGTACTTTTTTTTTGCTACTTTAAAAACGCTAGGCGTCAGAAGTCAGAATATGTCAAACAAAGTTTTTCGTCGAACTCTTCACGTTTCCTTATGAAAGCCAAATCAATTGTCTGGACGAGACCCTCTTCTAATTTGCGTCACGCGATCGTTCATCCTTCTCTGGGATTTACCTTCGTATTCCTTTCTTAATGCGCCTTCAACCCTCCGCTTTTGTCGTGCTGTTAACTTTTTCTTTCCTCAGCTTCTTTGGCACCTCTATTTTTGGTGTTCTTCCAAGGTTTCATTTGCTCTGTTTTCGTGTGGCGCTTGTTATCTGTGTTGTTTTTTCAACTGCTTTGTCTTTTTTGATCGGTGTGGAACATCTCTCCTTGCCCCTTCTTGTTGTGTTGTCTACCCAGCACGTAGTTCTAAGAAACATTCCTCGTCACGTGTTCATAAACTTACATTTCCTTGATCTCCATGTGCCGTCAATAACTCTTCTCGTTTCGCTTTTTCTAAATAACCCGTTGTTCCGATAATTCATCGCTGACTTCTGCTTCTAGCCTTGTTTTTCTTGTATAAGGCCTTTTTCGGCGCCTATTCTTGTACTTTCTTCAATTTTGATTTTCCTCAAAGCACAGCTTCTTCATACTCGTTTGTTTACGACAAACCTTGGACTTTGTTCTCCGCTACCCTCAGCTGTACTTTACAGTCACGTGGGAAAAAGATAAAGGGTTTCACTATTTTCACGGGGAAAGACGAGGGTTTAAAATAAAGCTGTAGTCACGGGGTAACAACAAAGGGATTGGGGGTAATATGATAGTCGAACGGAAAAGACAAGGATTTGGGGTACTACTGTAGACGCAGAACAAAAGTACAGCCTTACACCCCAGTACATCCTTACACGCCCATGTTTCTCAACAGACTTAAAGTTCAACAACAATTTATCAGCAGTATAATCGATATCGGTACATAGCAGAGTTGCTTTTAATCCTTTCTTGTCGAGTTTTCATTTATTTTTCCTCGTACAAAAGATTATAGAAAACCGAGATCTTTATATACATATGGTTTTAGAAACTATTGACTTCTATATCGCTATCAAAAAAAAGTCTTGTAAATCGTTGCTCAGATTTGAATCAAAACCGGCCTAAGACCGTTCTTCATTTTCACTCTTCCCAGTCACCCTAGCCTCATCCAAAAGAACTGCGATTGCGTTCGGACTACCCTCACTCCTTGGGACCATGACTACACTCGCGCTACCCTTAACAGTCAAAACTGAGACTACACAATATATTTCTCCCACGCACTAGCACCGGGTGTCCATCTGCACTACACTTGTCCTTTGGAACCAGAGCTGCAGGTATGCTATCATCATCCGTTGGAACTGAGACTACAGGTATACCACCTTTCCGTCACCAGTTTGACAGGACGGCAGATGTCCTATTCTCGTCCATTAGAATTGGGACTACAGGTGTGTCACCCTCACCCAAAAGAACAACGACTCCCCACTACTCTCACTCAATCAAACTGCGACTACTGCGATTACATGGAAACTACCTTCACTAATTGGAACTGGGCTTTTTTATCCAAACCAAAATAAGGAAGCCCACAGACAGAAAAAGTCGTCTGCGTATAAAGCCCCACATAAGCAAAAGTAGAGCAATAGCAGACCTGCAAGATACCCCTGTAGAACTACTGGGTATGGAATTCTAAATCTCAGAAGATGTTCAACTTTATTTTAAGTGAACTGTAGCAAGTGCTCAAATAGAACAAAACATGACAACCAAAGAATCAATGCTGCCACGATTCATATAAATAAAGAGGTCGATAAAGCGATGTACCTTTCTTCTGTACAGCTGATAGGGATATTTGAACTAGAGGCTATACATGTAAACAATTAAACGTCCCTCGCCTTGTCATCGGTTGAACGTCTACTGTCCCATACGTACCACTAACGTAAACGTTTTGGTATCGTATAGTCAGCCTAGAAGAGACCGACCTTTACATCTAGGTGTTTGCTGAGTATTCTCCAGCACGGACCCGCTCAAGTAATATATATATTTAGTGACCAGGACATTCTTACCTTCATATACGTTGAATACAACGTATTCTTGATTTATTTCTCATCTGTGATGAATATTTGGAACTCGCTGGCAAGCAACTTAACTCAGTATTGCGTTTGATGATTGGGTCCAAAATATATTTGTTACATAGCCTAATGCTAGAGATGTGACGTCCGCAAGTGCCAAGGATTCGATGGACTTACCCTTTTTGCCACTCATCAACACACTGTGAATTGCCATACCGATCGCAACGCCATCGTCTGTGCTACCGGCTATAGAGATCTTGTCTGCACAAAATATATTGCTCAGCGTATTCTGAACCCTTGTCATGTGGGTAGCGTCACTTACCAACACAATCTTATTGATATTCTTTGGTGTAGCTATTGCGTCTGCTATGAAATGAATTAACAAAATAAGCGTCTCTCGTACAAGCGGCGACGTCAACACTCCATTTCACTCCGAGCAATTTTAATTGTCAGAATATCAATCCTGTGAACCTCATCAAGATTCCGCCGGAAACTGTCCAGAATAGATCACAGAGTAAGTTTGCTATCTTCGCAAGCCTCTCGCAGACAACGTATTGATCGAACATTTCGGTCAGTTTCCCGTCAAGTATCTTTCTCGCTTTCCAGGGCTATCTGGTCCGCCATACATATCAAAAAGAGTGCCGCTGGAACATCTGACGTATTGCTGTCGTATGTGACTAGGCCCTTGTTCATTGTTTGATGTTGAAGACCATTGAAGCTACCGTTTATGCTACAGATTATCAGATGTAGCGTGGTGCTCGTTTATGCAATTGTGTGAAAAAGAGTGCCGCTGGAACATCCCACATTAATCATATTGCTGTCGTATGTGACTAGACCCTTGTGTATTGTTTGATGTTAAAGACCATTGAAGCTACCGTTCATGCTACAGATTATCAGATGTAGCGTGGTGCTCGTTTATGCAATTCTGTGGATTTGAAATCAGATCTATATTTTTAGTTGCCAGTATTTTCCACTAATAATATCATAGTAGGCTCTGGAGTTAAAGTTATAACAAGTTTTACTATGTATCATTAATAATACATAGTTCACTTAACTTAAAAAAATTGAGTCTTATCTTTGAAATACAACAGATCTTTCTCGATAAGATACTGCACGAGGTGGTCCGCAGTATATTTTACCGACACCGCTTCATATATGTGTATAGCAGCTCCATGTCGACGCTCACTCCACTTGCCTGTGTATGAAGGTGAATCTTGGCAGCTTCTAGGAATGTATCAATTCTACAACAACGAGCACGATTGTTAACTCTTACTACCTTTCGAAGACCTTACTCGTCGATATCGCCCTCGTAGGCTAGTTTAAGGTCATTGTATATTTCGTTCTGTTTCTTGAGTCCTGTAATATCATCATTGATACATTGATACACTGTATCGACTACTTCCCTTCGCTTGTTTGCACATGCCGAGACTAGTTTCTTCATATTGCGTCTAATCTTTCGTGTGGTCTAAAAATAGTCCCAAGTTCTGAAAGTACGATGTATTGGCTAGACAGGTCTCAACTTCCGATCGGTTCAAGTCCTCTGGTAATTTGAACACCAAATACTGCGCCGGAATATTTCGCCATGATTTTTAAATTGAGCATCTTGTCGACTGATGTACACACGTTCTTGTAGCATCCGGGGCGCTGCTGCGGCATAGCAAGCGCATAATCGGTAACCCCAATAGGGGTGTACGGCGTAACATTTTAAATTGCATCGTCGATAGTTATGTATTTATGTTAAACATTTTTTCTCTTCAACAATTGATTTCAATTGATGCATGATTGTATTAGTTACTTTTCCAGTTGTTTGCCGAAATAGTATAGTAATGCACGAAAGTCTGCTTCCACTGAAGCCCACGTTTCCTTTTCGGCATTAGTCAAAAGATGCCCGATCGGAACATGTGAATTTCCTTGTTTACATGTTTAAAGGCATATAGAATCGGATCGACGCCTATCCTCGTGCTGAACTTGTTGTACTGCCCATCGATGCATTTGAGAACAAAGGACATATTCTTGACATTTAGATCCCCTGCGTAGTTGTGCCTCCCAATTACAACTTTCATAGATTGTAGATTATTAATCACAATATTATATTACTCGTTTACTCCATAGTTTACCACGCTGTGTAAAGGTGGTAGATAGACATTATCAGATTCTATCATCACATCCAGATAGCTTGCTTTCTTCTTTTGGGTTGTACTAACAACTGGAACCACCTGTTCAACTGTCTCGCAATCGTACTCAAAGCACGCAAGCTTGAATTTATGTAGAAATACATCCACGGTCATTCTTGGCGGACAGGAACGACTCTGGACTAAAATTTCCGCGCGTGTAAAATTGTTAGAAGAAATCTTATTAATAACTGAAGTTCCTGAAATCGCTGTATGCCAGGTCCGTTTCCGTATTATATGCATTGAATAAGCTCTCTACAAATATTTACTACTTTGATTCCTACTCCACGAGGTTGGTTATTTACTAGTTTCTCCTCCAACACACACACATAT
>NW_014040396.1:64897-68680 GCF_001186125.1 Sphaeroforma arctica JP610 | reverse complement strand
TGTACAAATGCCAATTCGTAGACCTCGAGGAGTTCTCTGATCAGGGAATGACACCCCTCCTCCTAGTTTCTCAAGGGTATGTTTTTATCAAAAGAGAAGAAAATGTACAGGTTAGAGACGGAAGAGGATAGAGTCCTTCTTACTGCTTGTAATTTGCAAATTTCGAGCAGATGAGAACCTCTTAAAAGCTGAAGGATATTTAAGGGTTCACTATATTTTTAAAAGATAAACCTGATGGTTGTTATAAATTGATAACTTATTAACATAGTTTTTTAAAATGTGTCTACTCATCGGAAGGGATTCGCTCGGCGCTCAAGTGCCAATCGTTCACTTTGACTAGAAGAGTAGAAATACTAAATAAACGAACCCTGATGACGCCACGACTCATAAGAGCAGGTTGTCGCCCAGCTGAAGACTCATTCTAAATTCTAATTATCCTGAATCTATAAGCTAACTTACATACTGACATTGCTTAAATACTTAATCTTCAGAATTATTTATATCTTCTAACTACTTGCAATACTCGTACAATGGTTTACACCCATATTCAATAAACCGCCAAACTGCGTTAAGCCAGCGGGTATACATGTATTAAAGAGAAAGTACATTCTACAATCAATTAAATAGATGCGTGACTACTTAATCTTCATAAGTATGTAATTATATCTTCCAACTTTTTGCTGTACTCGTACGTCAGTTCACACCTATATGCGATAAACCGCCAAACTGCGTTTAGCCAGCCGGTATGTATGCATTAAACAACAAATCCGTTCTACAATCGATTAGATAGATGCGTAACTACTCAATCTTCATAAGTACTTATATCTTCCAACTAGTTGCTGTACTCGTACGCCAGTTCACATCTATATGCGATAAACCGCCAAACTGCGTTTAGCCAGCCGGTATACAAGCATTAAACAGCAAATCTATTCTACAATCAATTAAATAGATGCGTGACTACTTAATCTTCATAGGTATTTATATCTTTCAACTAATTGCTGTACTCGTATGCCAGTTCACACCTATATGCGATAAACTGCCAAACTATGTTTAGCCAGCCAGTATACCTATATTAAACAGGAACTCAAATCTACAATCAATTAAATGGATGTGTGACGATTAGCAAATTGTATGCTAGACTAATAAATAAAAATTGTGTGCTTCTGTGTGTACAGATAGTTGCAGCTCGATCACAGGTCTTGCTGTTATCGTCCTGTGCATCTTTCGTCACATGATTTATATAGAGAACTGTTATCGCTTCAGGCGTAAAAGTCTGGGCCTATCCTCTTATGAGCACTTTACAATTAACCGCCCTTGCTCCCTAATGATCGTGGATGGGAAGTCTTCAATGGAATCTTTCATATCCTGGTAGTCATGAACTTTGTGAATGATGCTATAGTCAAAACCAAGCGATACTCAATAAAGAGTGTTAAGTCTAAAATAAGTGAACTCAGTCAGAAGTGCCGTTATGAATGGCGCGTCTGCTGTATTTATTAATCACGTTCCTATATGGGACGAGACTTTCTCTAACAACGGCAGATTGTGAAAATCTCCGTATCTAAGATTATGGTCTCCTAGTTACTATATAATGAATATCTGATGAGTCATCATTCTTTCTCACTAACTTATATATTCCCCTATCTAGTCCAGTCCTCGGGTCCGCCCTTCAATAAAATCCTCTTAGGCCCGAGTCTCTGATTCGGTCCTAGATATTTCCCTTAGGTTCGGTCCTCTGGTCCGGTCCTAAATTCCTCTTGTCAGTCCGGTTCTCTGGTCCTGTCCTAAATTCCCGTCACGGTACTTTGTTCACAGCCCCGCCAGGTTGAGTGCTGGTATTTTTCAATGATTATTTAAGCCATAATTTTGTGATAATTTATGGATAAAAATATAACGGTAATATCCTACACGAACCGTGGAGTTATTGCATCGTTAGAATATCTTATTTATCAAATATTATATATGTCGTAAATAATTGTGGCTAAAATATCACCCAGGCAACTGTAAACAGACTAAAGTACCTGTTTTGTATTGAATTATCTATATATAAAATCCGTGTTGGAAATCTATCAAATGTAATAAAAATAAAATCATAAATAAACTATCCGCCCATTGGCCCTGACCTCCTCCAGCAATTACAGGAGTGCCACGATTTCCACGGTATCTGGACCCTCCACGAACACCTTGGATCTTTTTTCCAGCATGTAGAAGAACCACCGTACCCTCACCCGTCTCTGATACATCAACAGATATTCCCCATACCCCGGCTAATCACGCTGTTGAAGTACTACTTCCAAATTTCGGTTCAAACCGATCATCGCGCTTGTTGGTCTCGCCTATGATACTTCCGACTCAGGCCAGACAGCACATACCCCCCCATCCTTGCTCCTCGACCGAATTATGACGGATAACCTGGTCCTACTCGGTATTTCGTACTCTGCACTAACCCATTCCACGGCACTCCACGGCGCAGACTCGATCCGTACCACAGAGGTGGGTACGCTACTTAGTAGGTCAGCAAGCGAATACATGACACATTCGATGGTATCAGTGTTTTGTCAGCACCGGTCCGAAATGACTCAGCGCATATCCTCCATCGTCGACTCACTTGGCCCAAGCTTCAAACGGGAATTTACTGACCACTTCTTCCCATCGATCTTTCCCGAACCACTACAACGGCTATGAGAGCCATACCATATGTCTTCATACATTGTAACATTCGTACTTTGTAGCTTATCTTTTTTCTTGAAATAAATAATATTATCCCTAGTATTTTTATTTTATATATCAAACCCATGGTCGTAAATATCCACTCTGTCGTTTTATTCTTATTTTTATACCTTATACGTATACATATTTAACAGTATATTTATTACATTACGACCCATATTTCCAACTATTATCGATAATTGGTTTAAATTGGTCACTATTTATAATAGCCTCTGTGTCTCGCACAACGTATTGTCGTGCACTATATATATATCCTAATTTGGCACGTGTCTCGCGTCTGACTATGTGTTGCTTGTTGTCGAATCCGTAAAACGTTTAAACAATACGTTATAGTATTCAAACTCTGTGTATATATGTATTTCGTTTAACGTTTTGTAAACGCTATGTCAACCTTTGGTGCCTTTTGTATTCTATTGTCTAAGTAGTATCAAACCACTGTGAAGCAAACTGTGTAAACCACCTAAATGTTCTCGTCGTTTGTGTGTGTATGGTTCATTAATTCCTGCATAAAGAAGAGTATCTGGGGCCTTATTCCTGATACCGTGATTTGCAAGTTCGTGAAGTGGATAACCTGTCGTGTACCACCGCTATATTACAACCAAGGTATCTGTCTTTCTGTATCAGTGTGTGTATAACGTTGTTAAGTGTGTAGATCTTTTATTACAAGATCGATTTCGCTCGTATGTTGTGAATGTAATGAAATCGCTTTCGATTCATCAATGTCTAACGTTCCAACGATATATTATATGTATTATCCTATTGTCTTGCGTTGTATTTGGCGTGTATACATACTTGGGAGTGTCTATATAATTGTGAAATCTTTAAATCGATTTAAATTAATATTTGTAATGGTATAGTATTATAGATGTGTATTTGCTTTAATATCTGTCTACGTACGTCTCTACCCCCATTCATATATTAAAACTATTATACCGTGTGAATGTGTATGACATATCGTGTTGTAGTGATTAAAATTCCGAAAATTGTTGAATTAAATTCCTTGCATGACATTTGTATTGTTATATGATGTCATATCCTACGTATAGTGTTGTTATG
>NW_014040396.1:42799-64085 GCF_001186125.1 Sphaeroforma arctica JP610 | reverse complement strand
CCGTACATTATTATGTTTTTTCATTAAATGAGATCACATTCAATTGAATGTGATCTCAACATTTCGTGTAGGCATGCGAGTGACTCTGTTGTGTTGTGTGTAGCGGAAGCCATGTATCTATACCGCACATGACCTCTAATATATGTAAAATTTTGAGCGGTGTAGCATGTGTATTTGCTGAGATATCCGTGTTTTAGTTATGTGTTACATGTTGGTTATGGTATGTTTACGAATGTTAACGATAAAAATAAACGTATTGTGAAAACTTTTATTGTTTTTCTGAAAAATAAAAATAAAAATAGGCCCATTTCTAGGCCCCGTTTTTTGTGTTTATATACGTACCCGCATATGACTAAAAGCATAACGTTTATGAATGTTAACAATTATTGTTCGCCTCCCGTCCGCCTATAGTGCGGGCGGTTGCCACTATGCTATATAATGACTCTAATAACATTGTACTATCCTCTTTATTCTATCATCACAGGGTTGACCGCGTGCGACACCCTTGTATGTGACGCTCACCAATCCTGGGTATCAGTGACAACTCCCTGTTGTTCCTGACCATATCGTATTATACCATTAAACCTATTTACTCTGGTCTACTCTTGTTCTTAATGACTCGAAGTGTTATGTATGCTATGCGCGTGGTGGGCACGCTTTCCGTGACTCCGTCACAGCGCCTTACATGTTCCGCCTGCCACACCAATAGGTTTTTGCTGGTTCCGTCGTCTACGTAATAGTGTCTCAATGTATCGCCTCCTGCGTAACACATCGCACATGTTCCGCCTGCTGCATAATAATGTCGTACACGTTCCGCCGTCTACGTAATAGTGCTACCCATGGTATCGTTGGGTACGTAATAATGCGATTCAAATCAACACCACTCATAGCGACTATGCAACACGCTTGAGGCTGCGGGTTCCTACCGACTCTTAAGTGTTCGCGCAAAGTTCAATGCGGCGTGTCCTCAGGGTTGCCCACCTCTGAGTAAGAGTCAACAGGTTGCTCGCCTGCACTCTCAGCATCTAAATAACCCCACGGTCTATTCTGTCAACTATGATAGTGCCATGCAACACGCTAGTGAGGTTGCGGTTGCTCACCGACTTCAAAGTGCCTGCGCAAAGTTCAATGCGCCGTGTCCTCAGGGTTGCTCGCCGCTGAGTTGGAGTCAACAGGGTGCTCGCCTGTACCCTAAGCATATATATATACTTGCCACTCACCACCACCGCTCGTGTTTAGCGACGTTTGGCGTCGTGTGTTTGTTTGTTTCGATGTCTGTTATATTAGTGTTGCACGTATATTATTATGACACTAGTGTACGCCCTTGTATATTTATATGTTCGTGTTGTCTTCGTATAGTGTATGATGTAGCAAATCACTTATATCATTTCCGTTGTTGTCGAATATGTATCATGTTTATTTATCGTAATGTACGTAAGCAATGTGTCTTCTAATATTGATCTGTGCAGCTCGTGCATCATATATAGTCTAATACAGGTATCTACTCTATATATAACAGCTTTTATTAAAAGAATATTACTGCTCTAATAACATCGACTATTGGTTATATGAATGTGTTGTCATCCCCCATGCACGCAGCAAGGTCGCAACCTCGGCCAGACATACCATCGACCCAGACTGCTCTAACATTGTACCAGACGTCGTTGTCGTCGACTCTCACGCGTTTGAATCCGCTTGCGATGTGCAGGCACGACGTTGGGGTCGTCAAAGGCATCGGCTGTCACCCATGTAGGAAATCCTTCCAACCAGCGTACCAAATATTCCGACTGTTGAGTCGCCTCATTATGACGGTGCGATATGATGTGTCGAAATGTCGAACCGCCCTCTCTCCATAGAGATTCATCAAGTGGTGGTTCCGTAGCCCGATGTACAAGCCGAATAATCTCCACATTCACGGGTCGGTCTCTGAGCTCAGGCGACTTGCTGCCATCCTTTGCTCGTTGATGGTAACTCTGATTCTCCCGACTATGAATCACGTACGGACCAAGGAGTGTTTTCATGGCTTGGTCGTTGCTCCCTGAGCGAGTATCATGACGACGTCCCCCGTCTTAAATTCAATCAAATCAAATTTACGCATTTGATCCGTAGCCTCTGCCATGGCATCAGTATACTTAATCGTTTTCTGATGAAGTTTTGGTAAGATAGTCTTCTCCAAATCATCCAGCCTCTTTAACCATGCATCATTCGTGGTAGGAATATGACCAGGTAAATCATCAGTCATGTTTGCAAACGGGACATGTCGTCGACCAAAATAAACGCTGAATGGTGCTGACTTGTGACGTAGTGATATCCGAAGGCTCTGGTATAACATAGTAAACGGTAGACATTCATCCCATAACTCCGGATAACCAACACACAATGCGCGCACGCATTTGTGGATTTCCTTATGTCGGCGCTCCGCCGCACCCAACGTCTGCGGGCGGTATGGTTGGGACGTCTTGTGTATAATGCCCAACGCTCGTATGATGAATTTGACAATATTGTTTACAAATTCGGTGCCCTCGTCATGTGGACAAAGTACCCTGGACGGACATTTAGGACTGGACCAGAGGGCCCAACCTACAAGTGGAGTTTTAGGACCGGACCAGAGGACCGGACCTAAGTAGAATATTTCAGGACCGGACTCAGAGGGACCGGACCTAATATTAAGACAGAGGATTTAATATGAAAGATGGATGACTCAAGAGGTGTCATCTTAATTTAGTAACCAGGAGACGAAAACCATAGATACGGGCATTTTCATAATTACCCGCTGTTAGAGAAAATCTCGTCCCGTATAGGAACGTGATTAATAAATACAGCAGACGCGCCGATCATAACGGCACTTCTGACTGAGTTCACTTATTTCAGACTTGACACTCCTTATTAAGTGTTACTTGGTTTTGGCCACATTTTTATGTGACCGAACTACTGTATTTATTATACTGCGTTCTTTCATGGTTAAATTAACTAAGAAACAACTTAGTATAAAATTATTTTTTACAACAATGACGGGACCCGAGACTAGACCGTTGCCTACAGTGGGTAAGCTACCCTGTGACCAGCTGCTGAAACGGTTGCTTGGAACGATTCGCCATTTAACCGAGCTATGCGATAAGGTGGATACAGCACGTGCCAAGAAACCTGCACCCGACGACGACGAGAAGGTGGGGATCCATTTGGAATTATAACATTTGCTTTTGGAGGCCCAGTACTCAATCCAAACCTTGGGTAGGCTTAGCCGAGCCCCAGCATGGATTGCGGATCAAGCAGGACTCTTGAATACGTTGCTGCATGTAAAGGAGGCAAAGGAAATGAGTCGCCTCATTCAAGAGCAACTCCGCCAACTCCGTCAATTGTCACTGGCAGATATTGACACGTCTATGCCCCAGGACACGACCCAGACAACAGTGAATGATGATTTTTCTGAGACTGAGGCCGAACCAACAGTGCAACAACATTGGGCTCCTCAATACACAACACAGGCAGAGTTGACACCAACCGACAAATCACCTGACAGCGAGGCTATCGACATGAAGCAAATTAGCCCGGTGAAACGCGGTATTGGCCGCACGAAGCCCGTACCTCAAGTGGCTCCTTACAAGAATGTCCATGTTACGCGTAGAGAGCGGTTGCTGAAGAACGCTCAAAATCGAGCCCAGACAATTCCGACTCCTGATGAGATGCCGGCTGATGGTCTAGATTGGTATCAGGAATCAAGTACTTTGGTGAAATCACCTGGTAGAGATTTTTTGGACCCAGCGGACTTACATTTGGACATGGCTACCCCTCGAAATTTGTCATCATCGGCGAAGCGATCTTTTGAGGCATTTCGCAGAGTGATGAAATCGCCACGCCAACAGCCTACTCACAGTCAAGTGGCAGCGAATTTATTCAGGAACAAATTACAACAGCATCGTCGTCCGCAATCTCCAGAAGAAAGAAAGAAGAATTGACAGGATAATGCAAATGTATCTATCGATACGCTTGCATACCGTAAGCACTTTCCTGTTCACCACGATCGCTACCTAGAAGACCCGCAGGATGTGAAACGATGTAAGTTATCACCACCTACTGAGGCGTTCATGACGGAATCTACTGCGGCAGAGATGAAAACGCAGGTATTCCTTCTCACCCAACGTATGATACAAGCAGAAGCTGAGGGGCACACCGAGGAAGCTCGTTCGTTGCAGGGTTTAATTCGCACGTCTAACGAGACGTTGAAGACTTTTCTCACCCAACGTATGATACAAGCAGAAGCTGAGGGGCACACCGAGGAAGCTCGTTCGTTGCAGGGTTTAATTCGCACGTCTAACGAGACGTTGAAGACTTGCTCAATAACGGTAGATAAACGGTCACCCAAGGAATGGCCACCTAATCCACAGGTCAGCTATTATTTGGATAATCCACAGAAGATACAGCTGCATGTGTTTATCTTGGATTGGGATAAGAATGCAAAATTTCACAAATTAGACCCGATTCATATGCAGATGGGCCTACATATGGTACTACAGAAAGAAGGAGCACCCAAGGCGCTTTTGGATTTTATTGTGGAGAACGAACAAAAATTGCAGTCCATGTCGTTTCAGGACGCCACTGCTTATATTGTACGCACACACGAACAAGATCTGGAGGACAACGCACAGAAATGTATTGGCTTGCGTGAAGTTAAATCCTTCGGTGCCACTAGAGACACAACTTCGTGATTTTGAACCAAAGTAGACTTTATGGAGATGCGACAGTATGAGAATCCACTACAAGTATACCGCAACCATGGTATGCTCAACCTAATCAATCAAGCTGCGGGGGGTGCATATTACCGTGGTATTCTTCGTATGCACCCTAATTGGCGAGAATATTCCGCGGCACAAATGCGTGATGTATTTCGGGTGAGTATTGATAAGGCGGAAGAACACCGTCGGGCAAACCTTCCCGACCACTGCAAATCCCCGGGGGTTCACATTCATGCACACGAATACGTGTGGAGGCCAACACACGAGCTAATCCGCATGCACCGCCAGCATCGAACCCTAGGGCTCGATGTCGGTCCTGTGAGCAGAATCTCCCTCCTGGCTCAGCACACGCACCACGTTACCCTAAGTTAATGCGAGCACCGACAGCAACGAACACGGGCAGCCATACGCAACGTAGGGGTGCGCCACCACACCGTACATCGGCTGGGGGAACATCCACGCGCACACAACAGGCGTTGGGTAACAACTTCCGTGCTCGAGTTAATCTCGTGGATGGGGATGATCAGATGCCTGGTCAGACGCCAGATGAGGTAGGAGAGAGTGAGGTGATGCATATTCATGATTTGGTCGACGAGTCGTATGTTGACAGTGAAAATGAGTTGATGGAGGCCGAGCAAGGTCCAGCCGAGTGGGAAGATGAGCCAAGCTCAAATTGAGATGTTGGGGTGTCTGAGTTAAACGTGTGCGTGACGTTTGGTCGAACGGCAACACGAATATTTGCAGTAAAAGATAAATTGTTCCCTACTGACAACCGGGTATATGTTACGTTACAAGTCAACGGACATGCGCACACTCATTGATACGGGGGCGAACCGTTCCGTTATTACTCAGACATCCGCAGCAATGGCGCACCTGTCTATTACACCACCAGCTAAGGACAGTTACATATACTTAGCGGACAAAGCTTTTCGCACTCCGCGCCTTGGCAAGACACACGCCACGACGGTTCAATATGGTACAAAGTCTGCTACAGGTTGTACGTTTGAACATATGAATTTACCCGATAATATTGATGTAATTCTGGGAATGTATATTATGGGCGAATTGGGCTTAGGTCTTACTGGTCTATCAACTCCGTTTCCAGAAATCAATCGTAATGTTATGGATGAGCTACTCGAACCGATCGACACTCGAACGGCACCAGACTTATCCGAACCTGAGGATTACGGCAACGACTACGTCAGTATTTAGATGCCAACGAGACCATTTTGGATGCGGCTCGATGAACTCTACCAGGCAGCGAAGTATCCCTCCCCATACCTCGCGAAAAACTTTTGGGCCTTCGACGACAAACACGGTACTTTGTGTCAGACAAGTACAAACCACACGTCACGCAACAGGTACATAAATGGGAATATGAATTGGTGATCAAACGTCGTACGTCGGCGTCAGTGGTCAACTTATGGACACAAATGGGACCAAATGCTTCTAATAACGGAAGAGGACCGGAAATTATGTCGCACATGTTTAGGTAATGGCACTATGAAGAAAGGATTTCATCCTTTAATGAGTATTACGGCATGTTATCCCTGGGATCACATTCAAATGGATCTCATTCCGATGGCAATAACATCTACTAAAGGCAACAAGTTTATTCTACATGTCTTGGATGTGGCATCCGGATACTCTATTCTACGGGCGCTGCCTGCAAAAAATGCTAAAACGGTGGCGACAGAGTAAGTATCGGTATTTGGTGAGCGTGGCTTTCCTCGGAAAATTCAGAGTGATGAGCGGACTGAATTTTTCAACAACATTGTCAGGTCTATAACACGAGCACTCGGAATTATACACAAGACATCTTAACCATATTGTCCTCAAACATTGGGTGCGGCAGAGCACCGACACAAAGAAATTCACATATGTGTGCGCGCGCTTTGTGTGGGCTGTCCGGAATTGTGGGATGAACGCCTACCTTTTACTATGCTTTACCAGAACCTCCGGATATCACGTCGACACAAGTCAACACCATTTAGTGTTTACTTTGGGCGCCGCCATGTTCCATTTGCGGACATGACTGATGACTTACCTGATCATATTCCGACCACGAATGATGCACGGCTTAAGCGATTGGATGACCTTGAGAAGACGATTCTGCCAAAAATTCATCAGAAAACTATCAAGTACACTGGTGCTATGGCGGAGGCCATTGACCAGATGCGGAAGTTTGATTTAATTGAATTTAAGCCATGGGACGTTGTCATGATACTCGCACAAGGAGCGACTACCAAAGCCAAGAAGCCTTTGCTGGGTCCGTATGTAATTCATAGTTGTGTGAACCAGAGTTACCATCTACGAGACAAGGATGGCAGCAAACCGCCGGAACTCAGAGATCGCCCAGTTAATGTGGAGAATATTCGGCTAGTTCACCGGGCTACGGAGCCACAACTAGACGAGTCACTTTGGAGAGAAGGGTATCGACATTCCGGCACATCATATCACACCGCCACAATGAGGCGACTCAGAAATCGGAGTACCTAGTACTGTAAAAATAGCGGGTTCCTAATAGTAGTTGCACAGTTAACATATATTATTAATGTATAAATGTATTAACGATTATATTAATAATACTGGAATACGTTTAACGAATTGGACATGAACAAGAACTGAGAAATTCAAGATTCTGAACATGTGACAGTACTCAGTAGAGTATGGGACTCTACTGTGGACAATTAGGTGGTTTTCAAAATAAAGATTGGTTTTTCACATGAGCCGAATGGCAGATGGAATGGAAGGCACGCAGAAAAGTGTATGCACTTTATCGAGAAGTGTGCCGACTGTATCGGGACTGGAGGTTACCACAAGCATACATGCAAGGTGAAACCAAAAGTTGAAGTTAAGTGACAAACATACCGGGTCTTGTCACTAAGACAAAAGGACGCACCTCAAGACGAGCGTGTAATCCTAGATATACGAGTTAACGGACATGAAATAAAAGTGCTGCTGGATCCGGGCTTGCAAATTTCATGTATATCCTCTAGATTCTGTAAAATGACAGACGTAACTCGTAAGTCAGAGCCAACTATGTTGAAACTGGCTGATGAAAGAGAGATCACTTGCAGGGAAATGGCAATCGATCTTAGGTTTATATTGACAGACCAACGTACTATAGTTACTAAGGCAGTCATATGTAATACTTCACCAGACTATGATCTCATAGTAGGTATGAGTGATTTATTGCCATTAGGTATCACAATTACAGGCTTACCTACTAACATTGAACCACAGAAGGATCAGTCGGACGACAACTTGTTGAAACCGGTATATAAACCTTCGAAGACTGTGAAGGAGATGATCCCTCACTTCACAGAGAAACTCAAGGACTTGATTTTCGAGAACGACAAGATTCAGATCACTGACTGAGCTAAGTTCAAATTCAATAACGGATTCGTTAGTCTAGACCTGACGAGAGTAGATTTCTCGAAGCTGAAGTGTCCAACACGTAACTATGTTGCATGGCGTCATGAGCAGGTCGTACGAGAACAGGTTAAAGCATAATTAGATGACGGAGTGATCGCAGTCAATTACGAGCCGACTCCCGTCAACCTAGCGCTTTTAGCCGTCGACCAATTCAACTCTGACGGGACGCTGAAGTAGTTCGGGTGTGTTTGGATATGAGCCCAATTAACGCTTTGATACCGACACACAATTTTCACTTACCAAGGATAAACGAACTACTCAGGCGCATGGAGGGAGCTAAGATATTCTCCACTATCGACCTGAAGCAGGGCTACCACCAGATGAAGATCTACAAACCACATCGGAAGTATTTCACCTTTACCTGGGAGGGTCAGCAATATTCGTTCAAAGGTGCCCTCTTTGGGTTACACATGTTACCTGCGTTCTTTCAACAAATTATGCAAGACTTGTTTAGGGACATGGACAATGTACAAGTATACATTGATGACATTGTGGTATTCACCAAAACCAAAGAGGAGCACGTAAGGGTTGTGCGAGAGGTTCTAGACAGACTCGACAAGCACAACTTTAAGGTCAACAGTAAGAAATGTCACTTCGGTGTTAACGAGATTCAGCTGTTGGGTTACCGAGTATTCGGGGATGGAATCATGATCGATCCCGGGAAGGTCGGCCACTTGCAAGACTGGAGAACTTCTACCACGGGTAAGGATGTCAACAGCATGTGCGGATTCGTCAACTTTTTGTCTGACGGAGTACCACACCTGGCAAGTTATTTAAAGCCCTTTGGACATTTGAGATGTCATAAAGGCAAACTAGGCGCACTGTGGACCAAAGACTGTGATGACGCATTTAAGCAGCTCAAAACAGTGGTTCATCAGGCACCAGTAGTCCAGCCACCAAAGGATGGTATTCCATTCATGGTAGCAACAGACGCGTCCGACATGGCACTCGGCGGCGTCTTGTATCAAATAATTGATGGGAAACCAAGATATGTACAGTTCTTTAGCAGGGCTATGAATTCGTCTCAGATCAATTACCCAACCGTGAAACAAGAGCTTTTGGCTATTGTTACTGCACTCACTCGTTTTAAGGACAATCTATATGGCACACACTTTAACGTGCTATGTGATCAGAAGTCATTGCAACACCTAAAGGACATGAAACCTAACTGACAGTTAGTCAGTCAGTGGTATGACACGATCGCGAAATTTTCTTTCGACATAACACATATACCGGGTATTCACAATCACTTACCCGACATGTTGTCTCGCTTCGTACCTGACTTTAGCACGATGGTTAGGGAGTTACTAGCTACAGATTGGATGGCCAATCCTAGGTGGTTTAAGATCGCTGACAACATATATGGACCACATACCATAGATATGTTTGTCGCTCATCATAATGCGCAACTGCGGAGGTACCGGACACTGAAACATCCGGAAGGAGACGGATTCCAGATATACTTGCCTCACGAGAATCCCTGGGCAAATCCTTCATGGCTATTAATACCACAGTTGCTAAATTATGTACATATTCAAGATACTACCATCACGTTTTGTTGTCTCCTAAGATACTCAGATAAATGGCTACCACAGTTGATCTCAATGATACAATGTGAGCCGATCTATGTGGATAGAGAGGTAGATACTTTTCTCTACCAGGGTATCCGTGCAGTCCAAAAGACGCCTTGGCGACATACTATTATATGTCGAATAGGACCAGTTGGAACAACCAAGTGGACGCCATCCGAGACTTTCAAACAGAAGGTTGATGAATCCAAGATTCCACTCTTGAATCCTAAGTCTCAATCAGAGACTGGGACAACACAAGCACCTGCAGTATGTGTTTCCGAGATACAGCCAAATTCAAAGGAATCAAAGAGGAGCGCAACCCTAATGAAAGCCTCTACAACAAGATACGGTCTGACAGGGAAACTGCATACCAAGCAGAAACTCGATTGCTTAAGCAATTGATGAATGACTTTTCCGAGGTATATGATTATGTGACTCAACTAATGGACAGATCAAACATTAGTCGGATTCACGATGTAGCAGCTTTAGGCGAGATTGGACAAGACGAGTCTTCGAGTCCGGGTGATGACGCTGTGAAATCCTCACCTCCTGATTTCAATGTAACAAGTAAATCACAGGAGGCGATTCTGAAGTGGTTAAGACAAAATCATGCTCTTAAGCACATGCGTTTTAGGGTTTGAACTGAGAAAGATTGCAAGAGGTACGGAATCGTACCCCCGAACCTCAAGCAATATATATCTCAGGTGTATCACGAATGTAACAACTGCGAAGTTAACCGGATCAAGCGCTACGGATACGCATCTTTACGCAGCGTATCAGAAGACGAGCCGTGGCGCCTGGTTATCATTGATTTGGTTGAGCTACCCACGTCCGAACACACGAAGGATAAATATGTCTGCCACGTGTTTGATGTCGCATCAAGATATAATATATTGTATCCGCTGAAAGATAAATCGACACAAACTGTGGCTGAGTGCATATTTAAGTGCTTCGCAGATTTCGGCTGAGCTATTGTATGTTTCGACAACGGTAGTGAGTTTACAGGAGATGTCATGACGACACTGTTACTCGTTGCGGGATCATGCCATAAGATGGGTGTACCTTACAAGCCTCAGACACAAGGTGCAAACGAGGTACGACACGGAAGGATGAAGGAGTTCATGCGATGAGCACTACTTGATGATGCTGACATGTGGCCGTACTCAATCAATTGGGTACAGACACAGATGAACGAATCCCCTGATTCAGTCACTGGTACAACACCCGCACACTATTTCCGGGGCCGTTATAGTGAATTACATATCCCCTTCAACAAGGAGTCTCAAGATGATCATGTGTTACCATGGTTAGAGAAGATGCGTCGGACCAGAGATGTGGTCTATCCTTGCTTAAGGAAGATGAAGGACATCGCTCTCAAGAAGAGACAAAAGCAATGGAATGATACCAAGAAAATAGTCGAGTTGAGGTAGGTGATATAGTCAACATTATGGCTCGCAACTCCGATACAACTGTGCTTACGGCTAAATATATTGGACCATTTATGATATCTGTGGCCGATAAGAAGAGCGAAACGTTTGAAGTTAACAACGTTGACGGCTCTAGTGCCTTAAATATCGGGTCACATCGAATCCCTACGACAGAGATCATCCTTCGTCGCACACGTGAAGCTACTACACCTCTTATGTCTTACGAGGTTAAGAAGATTCTAGGGAAGTACAAACATGAGGATATGACATATTAAACTACGGAGTTCGCCGATGGAGCACAGCATGATCTTCCACCATCAGCATTTGATGATCCGGATGTACTAAAGGCTTTTAATAAGAAGTTTCGCAAACGCTTACACAAAAATAAGGCTGATGCAGAAACAATCTTACCATCGAATAAGCGACCCGAAGTGGTTAAGATCTATCCACAGACATCATACATTGCCAGCTTTAAACAGCATGGAATGTACGTACCTCCAAAAGGCATTAAGAAACGTACCATCCACCATCGGGGACCAAAAGGACCAAAGCCCAACTTTGTCTAAGAGGATATAACATAGGCATTGAGGCCGTTCAATGATCGAAACCCGTTTCATTCTTTTCGCTTATACAATTCATGTGAGCTTTTTGAGTCCATGTGCTAATACCACGTATAAGCCAACATTGTAATTTTCAAGCTGAGGGGGGGCTATGTAAAAATAGCGGGTTCCTAATAGTAGTTGCACAGTTAACGTATATTATTACTGTATAAATGTATTAACGATTATATTAATAATACTGGAATACGTTTAACGAATTGGACATGAACAAGAACTGAGAAATTCAAGATTCTGAACATGTGACAGTACTCAGTAGAGTATGGGACTCTACTGTGGACAATTAGGTGGTTTTCAAAATAATGATTGGGTTTTCCACTGAAATTAGAATTGTACATAATATAGGAACGACACCAATCTGACACCTGAAAATGACACTTTGGGAATCTCTAATTAATGGGAGTACCATGAGAGAGGGTCTAAGGCATGAAATGGTTGTTGGTACAAGCCTATGGTATAATTCGATAATGATCTCAGAGTAAGATAATCCACTGAGAAAAGGACAGGATCAGAGTTGTTAGAATTTAGGACAATATGGTTTTGATTCCTCCTAGCCAGCCAACTAGATGTGCCCGTCTATGCCTTAAATGGGATGGGGAGCTAGGTACCAAGTGATGGGGTTTAGGTGCAGATATATACTGCACCAGCTTGGTGTTTTGATTTTATTTTTATTTTCTTAAGTTGGGCTTAGAGGTATTTTATTGGTTAGTTTGATTAGGTAATTGTTTCGAGGCGTGAAATGTAAACTATGCGTCCAATGAAATGATATCTAGTCTTAGTAACTAAAACATAAATAAATCTAGACCGGAGTAGTGAGTGATTAGAGCGGAGCATATAGACAATAGTCTCAGTCTAAAATCCCCTAATCTTTTGCTCATTACCAAGGGCTGAAGCTAAACTTATTTAATTTTTTACATTTTAACGTAATAACGTATTTTCTTATTAACGTAAACGCATTGGTATCGTATAGTCAGCCAAGACGAGACCGACTTTTACAGTACGCCGGTTAGAGGGCTCTCCCACATGGCTGACAGCGGATGCCTTTGATGATCCGAATGTGGTGACTGCATACCGTAAGCGAATCCAAACTCGTGAGAGTCGACGACAGCGACGGCTGGTCCAAGGTTAGAGCGGCCTTGGTCGATGGTATGTCTGGCCGGGGCTGCGTCCTTACTGCATGCATGAGTGACAACTGCACGAGAGGAGACACACACAAACGTGATTATTAATAAAGTAAACTTACATAGACTTTGAGACATGCACACAGTACTTGCACGACATAGATAGGATAGTATACTACTTCACATTACAATAGTCTTATATATCATGTATCATTCAAATAGATCAAGTACAACGACACCGGCAATACAGCACAATTGCAAGTAAGTAAAGTACATCCCAGTGATATGTTGGTGATGTGGTACATTGTCTTTGATGCGACAAGAATATTATAACGCAACACTATATATGCTTAGGCATGAAATAAACCTTTGAACATGACACATACGACGCACGAAGTCGTTACACAATGAGTGGTGGTTGTGTGTGGCAAGGATATCTATATGCTTAAGAGTATAAGCGAGCACCCTGGTGACTCTAACTCAGTGGCGAGCAACCCTGAGGACACGGCGCATTGAATTTTGTGTGAGCTCGGTTATTAGCCGCAGCTTCGAACGTGTTGCGTGGCACCCAGTTGACAGAATAGATTATGTATGTTTAATTTAGATGCTGAGAATACGGGCGAGCACCCCGTTTATTTTTACTCAGAGGCGAGCAACCCTGAGGACACGGCGCATTAAATTTTGCGTGAGCATTACAGTCGGTGAGCAACCGCAGCTTCGAGCGTGTTGCATAGCCGCCCTGAATGGTATTGAGCTGGATAACATTATTACGTAAAAGTCGGAACGTGTTACATCATTACGTAAGAGGCGGAACTTGTACAACGTCATTACGCAAGAGTCGGAACATGCAGGCATTATTACGTAGGAGGCGGACCATGTATAACATTACTACGCAAGAGTCGGAACATGTATCACTATTACGTAGAAGTCGGAACGTGTAAGGCGCTGTGACGGAGTCGCCGAATGCGCGCCCAACTCGAGTATGCTTCAGAGGACACCACACCACAATCGCACACACACACACACATTTAACAACACATCAAAAAGTAATTAATATTTATAACCGAGAAGATAATTATACAACACATATGAAGGGGTTGGATACGCAGGGCAGGTAGAGGTCACCTATAACCATTGTTTATTAACAAGACAGGCCTCTATTTGCTTCGTCAAACCTGTGATAAAACAAGGAAGGAAGAGGATATACTAACATTAGAACAATCACCAAGTATACTGACAGGCTTCTGCACCATCGGAGGCAAATAGGCATGAAAATATAATATCTGTCATAAACGTATTTCTTTCAGTCTAACGCGTTTTACGCTTATAGTCTGATGCGTTTATGTATTTTTCCAGAAAAATGGGGACTAAAAATGGGCCTAATTTTTCATTTTAAAAAATAAATAAAAGCGTTTTAAAAACGTTTACGTTTAAAATACGCTCAACGTTTTTATATACACGTTAACAAACATAAACAGGTAATAACCAACATATAACATACATGTAAATTCGTATATATCGGGAAATAAGCATGCTAAGGCACGCATATTTTGACACAATAAAGGAAGTCAGTAGCTTAGCAATTACATGGCTTCCGCACACCTAACTCTACTTGAATCACGCACACGGATACTTGAGATGGCACGATAACGTGACTTAAGATGTCACACATTTACTACAAATGGATAGTGATTTTACGAGATTTTGGAGTTGTGTGTTATCAGTACACATAATAGAAGTTCTAAACTTATCATAATTACAAAATAAAGATATACAACGGCGATTTTACTAAAAGCGCAAAGATCTAACATAGAATCACTAATACACACGAACATTTCACATTGACCACGCACACAGGCTCGTTAACTACCAGACAGTGCTAATATAAGATATATCCTCTAACATCTTGGAGGCAAAGACACTCAGGGATATAAATTGACATACACAATATATAATTACCTCTTCCGTGGTATAATACAATAGTATAGGAAGGATAAATTGGAAATCACACAAATTGATGCCATTACGCACTGTACTGGGTAATACAATACCCAAATGGTACTATACAAGTAACACGACACGTCAACATGAACATATATTTCATGCGCGTAGACACTAATCATTATTACTATAAACAAAGTATACGTAGTACCTTATAACCATCTTATGAATTTACAAATATTTACAACCAAGATTCGTTCGTGATTTAATGTACGATTACCTAGACATAATTAATAAACAAATGATAGTGAGCACAACAACGAATAGTGACATGACACATTCTAACAGCACGGGTTTAGAGACACTCACTTACATGTATAGGGACATATATTCCGAATATACACATATAAAATTGCTACAACATTGCAAACATTACACGAATTGAATCGAAGAATATCACGGAAAACAGATACACATATACACATATATATTTGCACTACACAACATATACAGGAATACCATAATTAGCTGTCCAAATATTACCAGTATTAGCATAGAAGAGAATGATACAGGTAGTGATATTAGAAGTATGTTACAACAAAAGACATTTCCATTTACAATGAATCGCAGTACGTTAAATATAAAATAGATGAGATTACTAATACATTAAATACTTAAACTCGGAAACACTGCGGGAGGTCATCCACATAGTAGCATTAGGATGGCAGATGGCCACTCAGACATTTTACAATCGACAAATCGACACCTAATGAAAAGTAACCATATCTATACTAACTAGTAATTAATGAACACATAAAGCACCATAATACGCACACATATAATCGGGTCTTACTGTTAATTTTCTATCAACATATAGCATTCACGGCTTCATTATATAACTGAACCCGTTGAAACGTTTTACCGATATGTATTAGAAAACGTTACATACAGATCAACACACACCTAACCATATTTCATAAAGACTATAAACGTATTAACGGATTCAACTTGTATAAATATGGCACACGAGTCATACTCAATCGTAGTAAGAACCAATCAATTTTATAATATATAAAGAACCATATAGACAGCGGCTATAACAACTTTACGACAGTAAGATTGCACAATGTGTTAAATAGGGACGCAGTGACGTACGCATACTAGTTGCGTGGCATAAATATATAGCATAATGGATATTTACGACACACGACAAAGTAAAAGCGATACTATATCATAAATTCTGACACATTTTTGGATCTTTAAAAAAAAAAATCTTTATTTTGTGGGGATACTTTTGTCTATTTACAGTTGTGTATTGCTGGTTGTTTCCTTATATTTACGACACTCTGATGAAACTGTAAAGAACATCTCCGACGATACAATAACCCACGATCCGTGTAGGATATTTCCTTTATATTTTTATTTCAAATACAGATTTTATTACAGAGACTCTCAAAGATTATTGAAACACACCAACACCCAACTTGGCGGGGCTGTGGACAAAGTACCCTGGACGGACATTTAGGACTGGACCAGAGGGCCCAACCTACAAGTGTAATTTTAGGACCGGACCAGAGGACCGGACCTAAGTAAAATATTTCAGGACCGTACTCAGAGGGACCGGACCTAATATTAAGACAGAGAATTTAATATGAATGATTGATGACTCAAGAGGTATCATCATAATTTAGTAACCAGGAGACGAAAACCATAGATACGGGTATTTTCATAATTACCCGTTGTTAGAGAAAATCTCGTTCCACACAGGAACGTGATAAATAAATACAGCAGACGCGCCGATCATAACGACACTTTTGACTGAGTTCACTTATTTCAGACTTAACACTCCTTATTAAGTGTTACTTGGTTTTGACCACAGTCACTTTGAATCTTAAGAGGAAATCCATGCTCACCAAACACTGACACTAACTCTGCCGCCACTGTCTTTGCATCCTTCGCAGGTATCGCCCGTATAATAGAGTAGCCCGACGCCACATCAAGCACATGTAAAATAAATTTGGTTTCTTTAGTGGATGTGACCGCCATAGGAATGGGATCCATTTGTATGTGATCCCAGGGATACCGAGCGGTAATATTCATTAAAGGATGAAAACCTTTTTTCATCGTATCGTTGCCCAAGCATGTGCGACATAACTTGCGGACCACTTCTGTGATTGGAAGCATCTGGTCCCAGTTATGTCCATCGTCGCGCATCTGTTGTACTGTAACTGCTGGGGCCGAATGTCCTTGTTCATGGAATTGGCATGTCAACTGTACACGACGGTTTGCTTCCTCGTGCCCTGGATGATTCATCACTGTAGCACCCGCACATATCTCAGGAATTTGTGCAGGGATCTGTCGCGTTCGTTTCGTCATCAACGATTGTGCCCAATCTTCTTGATAATGTGTACTAGCGTCTTCAAATACAGGTACCTTCAAGCCTAAGCCACACCAAAATGATGGATTGACTTTGTACCTAGATGGAGGGCCAATACGTACCACGATGGTTTTAGGGTTTAGGGTTTTAGACAAGCCTGGGAGCCGTGCTTCAAGAATGTGTGAGCCGTACGTTCTGCTTGTATCATCGATAGAAGTAAAGGGAATCATGGCGCACGTGTATTCAACGGTAAACATATTGTTGCCGACGCCCTGTCCTTCAACACCTTACGCAACACCTTATGTATAAGACGCCACGGTGGGTTCATCCATGCGTTGTATTTACTCCAGTCAAATTTAAACGCCCCGCCATCCTTGTCGTACGACCAGTATTGGCGAAGCTGAGCGTTAGGACTCGAGGCAAAAGCGTCGACGTCGTTGGTCCAAAGTGCTTCTGGATCTGGTCAAAGAAATCCGGAAACAACTTTCAACATGACGTATAGAACACCACGGGGTAGTTGATATCCGCCGTGCCCTCATGAAAACTACTCCACAGGTCTGACAACTTGTTCAGTTCTCCAGGTACATGTGTAATAGTAAAATTGAACTGTACAATAATATGATGCCATCGCTGCAACATGCTATTCAGCTATATGTACAGTAAACCGTTGTCCAATGAAATGATCATGGAAGTGAACCAAAACATAGGTAAGTGCTAATAATTCTTTCATCGGGGTTGCATATGCCTGCTGTGCCTTGTTGAGAGTTTTCGAGAAGAATATCAGGTAATGTTTGCGTCCGTCAATCAATTGAAACAATGCGCCACCAATTCCATAATCGCTTGCATCCGCCTCTAACTCAAGTGGTACACCATCAACAGAAAAGTTCAACCTGACTGCCGATACGATAGCCTCCTTCATCTGATCCCACGCCAATTGATGTTCTGGCTTCCAACGATCCCCATTGGGCTCCTTTGGCTTAAGTTTAGAGAATGTTCGGAGTGGAGCTATCTTGTGTGCAAAGTTCGGTAGATGCTCATGTAGAAATTTTGCTAATCCTAACGCAGAGGCAATATCCCTTTGACATCTTGGAACTGGCCAGTCAATTAAACGTTGCTGCTTCTCATGATCCACGTCAATGTCATTAGCTGATATCTTCTTTCCCAGGACCATCACCTCTCGCACCGCAAAGTGACATTTCTTCTGATTAAGTTTGAAGCTTTTCTCCGTCAAGAGTCGAATGACCTCTTGAACCGTAGCAATGTGCTCCTCGTAATCGTCCGATGCAATTATTAGATCATCAACATATCATTGCACGTCCAGTCCTGCCATCAAATTTCTGATTGTACGTTGAAATTGTGACGTGAGTGTCGTCAATCCAAAGGAAGCCGACGTAAACGAGTACTGCTGACTGTTCCATGTAAACGAAAACATGTGCTGCGAATCGACGTGCACCTGTAGTAACGTTTGCCCTTCAAGTTGCTGATGATTTCGTTGACCTTTGGAAACGTAAACTGATCGCCCGGAATAGGAGTGTTAATCTGCCGCAGGTTCAAGCACACGCGCACCTTAATAGGTTCACCCGACGGTGTGAATGATGGTACTGCCAACAAAGGAAGGTTAGCGATCGACGCCGATGTTCGACGATTGGTGACCAGTTCGTATTCCCATTTGTCTACTTGCTTCGTTACATGTGGTTTGTATTTGTCAGATACAAAATTTCTTGTCTGCCGACGTAGGCCCAGGAGTTTATCCCGAGGAATAGGGAGTGACACCTCACTACCCGGGAGTGTGCAGCGAGCTGCATCCAGAATAGTGTCATTAGCATCCAGGTATTGGCGTAGGCGTGCGCGTTTATCACCTGGCTCGGACAAGTTTGGGGCCATTCGAATATTGATTGGTTCTAGTAGTTCATCCATAACATTATGATTAATCTCTGGAAATGGAGATACTAATCCGGTTAAGCCTAATCCCAACTCACCCATAATATCCATACCCAATATTATATCAATGTTATCCGGTAGGTTCATAAGTTCAAATGTACAACCCTCAGTAGCAGCTGACCCGTACTGGACCTTTGTCGCTTGTGTTTTCCCCAAGCGTGGAGTCCTGAAGGCTTTGTCCGCCAAGTATATGTAACTATCCTTGGCCGGTGGTGTAATAGAGAGGTATGCATTAGCTGCGGATGCCTGAGCGATGACTGAACGGTTGGCCCCTGTGTCAACAAGGGTGCACATATCACGTCCGTTCACTTGCAAAGTAACATATACACGGTTGTCAGTAGGAAACAATTTATCTTTTACTGCAAATATTCTTGTTGCCGTACGACTAAATGACATACACATGTTCACATCAGGCACCCCAGCCTGTCAGTCCGAATCTGTTCCAACTTCCCAACCATCGGGTGTCTGCTCTTCTTCCATCAACTCATCGTCACTCTGCACATACGACTCATTGACCAAATCATGAATGTGCATCACTTCAGTCTCCCCCGTCTCGGTGGTTGGTTGATCAGGCATGATATCACCGTCCACAAAGTTAACACAGGGTCGGAAATTAGTACCCGATCCGTGAGTCCCGCGTGTCGATGTGCTTGTAGCCGATGTACATTGAACTGTAGCCCCACCATTTTGTGTGCGGCTACCTGTGCTAGTCTGGACCGGTACTTGTTGTAAGTTAAGACAACGACTCGCATGTCGGCGAAATGTTTTGTTCACATGACCAACAACGAACCCGTGGGTTCGACGTAGGCGGTGCATACGCAAATTTGAGCGTGATCGCGAGTTCCCCGGAATTCGTAGAGGTCGCGAAAACTTGTCTTGGCGATTTTCTTCTGATTTGTCAATGTTCACACGGAATGCATCGCGTATCTTTTCAGACGAGTAGTTTTAGGGGTTGCATTCGAAAAGTATCCCGGTAGTACGCCCCACCTGCAGCTTGGCGTATAAGATTAAGTACACCATGGTTGCGGTATACTTTTAGGGGGTTCTCATATTGTCGCATTTCCATGAACTCCACCTGGCGTTCAAAATCACGAATCTGAGTATCAAGCGGTACCGATGGCTTCAGCTTCATGCATGCTAACACCTGGCGGTATGCATTATCTTCCAGGTCTTGCTCTTGTGTACGTACAATAAAAGTAGTGGCAGCCTCAAAGGTCATAGACTGTAATTTTTGCTCGTTTTCCACAATAAAATCCAATAGCGCCTTAGGAGCCCTTTCATGCTGTAGAGCTCGGTGTAAACCCATTTGCATATGAATCGGTTCTAGCTTGTGGAATCGCGCATTCTTGTGCCAGTCCAAGATAAAAGCGTGTAACTGTATCTTCTGCGGATTGTCCAAATAATAGTTACCATGTGGGTTGGGTGGCCATTCCTTCGGTGTTCGTTTGTCGACCGTTATTGAACACGTCTTCAGTGTCTCATTCGACGCACGAATTAGACCCTGTAGCGCACGCACATCGTCTATGCGTCCGTCCGCTTCTGCCTGCATCATTCGTTGGGTCAGTTGAAAAACTTGCAGTTTCATCGCGGCCGCTGTCGATGCAGTATTGCTAGGCTCCGTAGGTTCCGAGTCTTTATGACGTTTCACTGCCTGTGGGTCTTCCAAGTAGCGGTCGTGATGAACAGGAAGGTGCTTGCGGTATGCAATTGCATCAATAGGGACATTCGCCGCATCCTGAGAATTCTCCTGCAACTCATCTGGTGAACGTGGTTTACGGTGATATTGCAACTTATCACGAAATAAGTTCGTTGCCACATGACTCTGGTTCATCTGTTGCTGCGATAACTTCATTACTCTGCGGAAGGCATCAAAGGAACGCTTTGCCGACGACGATAAATTACGAGGAGTGTCCATGTCCAAGTGTAAATCCGCTGGTTCCAAAAAAAAAATCTATCAGGCGATTTCCCCAAGGTTTTCGAGTCCTGATACAAATTCGGACCATTAGGCGGCATCTCATCAGGGGTCGGAATTGTTTGTGCCCGATTTTGAGCGTTTGTTAACAATCGCGCTCTGTGAGTAGCATGGACATTATCGTTTGATGTCTGATACCAATCCGGAC
>NW_014040396.1:25027-28252 GCF_001186125.1 Sphaeroforma arctica JP610 | reverse complement strand
ATATATATGGATCCACAGGCACACGAAACAAACAAACAGTATATATATATATATATAAATAAACAATATATACACCTATATATACATATCTATACAATCAATCCTATACAATCATATATATATTATAATTCTAAATCATATATATATATATTATACACACACACACACATATATATATATATATATATGTGTGTACATATATACATACATTTATATCTATACATATATATATATACGTATATATATATATACATATATACATGCATATATATATATATATATATATATGTATATATTTATATAAATATATAAAACGTATATGTAAACAAATCCTGTAGGTCTCCATTTTCAGCCATTTCTTAGTATTATGTATTCACGTACGTTGTATAGCCAAGCTTGTATCATTATTTCTGCCTGCATATTGGTGTATTGCAGCAAAGACAGCAGGTCGCTAAACTGAATAGAATCTGCTACGCCTTCGGCCATTGTCAATGTCCGTGTGGTTGTATGCTTATTTTCGTATGAGAATTCACTGGCACACAACGGAAGCTGCATGCGTAGTTGAACTTGAACATTTGGACACCAGAATGACACATGCTCATGGAAAACTCTGGTGTGCTCATACAGCAAGTAACACTTTTGAATCTGCTACACGCTTACATATTGACAAATTTGACTGTGCGCATGTAGTATATCATTTGTCAGTATATTTCGAAGTCAGTCTTTTTGGTTCCATGTATCCATATTCTAACTAGTATCAACTAGTTGAACATAGGCGTAGAAGATCATGTGATGAACCGCAACTAGCAAATTGATGCTGTCTACTATTATCATGCGAGTACACGAGTTCAAAGTTGCTCATCATCCACAGACGGCAAGCCCAAGGAAGCAACAAATCGCGTCGAGCATAAGAACGACGCTCATCATATATTTAGATTGTGGCAAAGCATAGTAATGCCATATATATATTTATGCATGAGCCATGCATGCAGCACAGCGATATACACACTGGGCTTGGAAATCAACATCGTCATCTATGCTTTGTCACAAGATATACTATTGATTCTGATTTAGTGTTTCACACAAGGCTTGCTGGAAGGGTGTCGCTCACGAGTGGGTCAGTTTGTGCAATCGTAATTACAAGTCACTTCTTGAGTCGTACAAGAAATAGTGAAAATATTGCGTAAAGCCACTGTGCATACTCCAGGGAGGAGAGATCTTGAAATCGGATACCTGTGTAGTATACATTTGAAATAGTCTACAAATTGAGACACTGCTGTGCAGATGTTCTCTTCTTGTTGTGTAAGATCGCCACACGAATCTATTTGGTGTGTATTCCAAAAGATGGGATATAAGATTACTACTTGATACTAAGATGGGATATTAGATTACTATTTGATACTAAAGATGGGATACAATACTACTACTCGATACGGATATAAGATTACTACTTGATAAGTGTATCACACCACCGCATGCACACCGCCGCACCGGACACTCGGTCAATGATTGATACATAAATGCGGATGAGTCTAAAAAATCAGAAATGATCGTAGTATGTACAATAGCGTAAAAGCGGGAGCATCTCAAAAACCCTTTTTTTTTTAAAGAGGAAGCAAAAGAAGTCCAAGATTCAGTTGGAAGATCATCCGGGCGATGAAATGCCATACAGTTTGCCACCTTGCGTTGCGCGTGCCAACCGATCTACTACTACTAATAAATACTTGTGTAAAGTTGTAGAAAGAGTACCAAATACCATCATATATTTAAAAAAAATTGCCACTGCCAAGTGCCAGCCATTAATAGTACTGAGTCGTAACACTAATACTGCAGAGTAAAGAGGTATTTATTCCCAAAATGACAAATATTTGCAAAAGCGCTTGCTTTTACAATTTATTGAGCATAGTTCGAAGGCCGAAGCTTTATTAAGGTCATCGAGAGTAGCTTCGTCAGTTTATTCAGAACTACCTATTGGCTAGTTGCATACGGTTGTCATGTTCAATTCAATATATTTTTGCTAGGTTACGCCATTGCTACAGCAATGACCAATGAATATATAGATTGGAAACGGCCCTTTTTATTAGGCTGCGCTCGACATCTCCTCAGTTTTTGGACTACAAAAATATTTTACGCAATACGTTTCCAAATTTGGCACCGTTTTGTTTGGGCTCGAGCGTCATTTCACCAGGAAGTAAATATTTACGTTTTGCATATATATATAAAACCTGTATTTAAAAATCACAGCCCCCCAAGCCTCAGACCCCCAGGTCCCCAGTTAAAACTGGCCCCGAAATGAAGTCAGCAGAGTTGAGTCAGTGTTCACTGTACAAGAGTACTGTCACTGTGTAAATGCAGTTTTTCTTTTCTTTTCAGTGAGTTTCAGTTCTGAGATTTCACACAAACTCACAGAGAGAGAGAGAGAGAGAGAGAGAGTACGCCCGCATAGGCGCTGAAAGTAAAAAAAAAGACCACTGCCGACCAATGGGCTTTGCTGAGAGAGTTTTAAAAGGAGTAAAATATAACAGTTGAAAATCGCCAAGGAAAAAGTTTGCAATGTCGAATTATTATTGGTCAAAAACCTGGGAACCATTTATATATTTTTTCTCACCCGTCGCTGCGTTTGCGCTAAGAAATATTGTGAAACATTTTCTCGCCAAAAGCTTACACCACCACGAACAATTTCACACAAGACATAAATATACGGATGAATGCGTATAGATGGTAGTTATACCTCGCACTTTTGTATCTGCTACAGAGGCGTTGTCAGGTATAGTTTCAATTGAAATATAGTTCTACACATGTGTACGCCGTTTTATCCCTTCTTATAAACGCTGCATTCGGTGTGAAAGACTGTTTAATACCTTGGAAGCGGAAGTAGCCCAAATTAATGATCACTCTCGGCCTTCTATTGCACTTCAATTAAGAAACCTTGTAAGAGTAATTCATACAACAGAGGGCACATCGAAGTTTAGACAACACTTCGGTATACAATGCCGCTTGAAGAAAAAAATACGATATTGGAATCGCGATTAGGCGAAGTGTTTTCTGGGATGTCTAAACAAGCGATGCTAAATATGTCGCCAAGAATAGACACAGCCGGTACGAATGACACTAATATATTAGGCATAGACCTGGATATGATATCCAAAACTGGCCTACAATCCAAGGTATGTAATAGATGTACTAGAATGAGGTTTGCGTATAATTGCACCATCTGCTTGATAC
>NW_014040396.1:16766-24973 GCF_001186125.1 Sphaeroforma arctica JP610 | reverse complement strand
CACATGCATTATAAGTTATATTCTAACATACGGCCATCCTATCGCCAGGTTGCACCTCGTTCATCGCGCGTACCGTCAGCACCGTGGCCTACATCTCGGAAAGCAGATGTTTTCTTTGCATCCCCAATGAAATCCTTGGTGAAGGACGCTGAAGAAGAAAAAAGTAGCGGTAAAACCATTTGTGTTAATGATATTGATAGCGAGCAAAAGGAGGCAACGCTCGAGATTGAATATGAAGCTACATTCATAAACCCAAATAGCGACAGACCGCCACAGAACTCCGCAGCCAACTTATGGTCAACGCGTGACAAGGAGTGTACCGTAGACTGGGACGGCTCTGACAGTACACTTTCTTCCTCAGTAGAAAGCTCGATGAATTCGACTAAGCCTATTGAGCAAGTTTACGGTGGTCTAGGTAGTGTGTCATGTCCGCTAATCAAATTGGGGAGTGACAACTCCTTCGTGGAGTCGGCGTCGTCAAGTACTACTGACATGCCTGAGAGTAGCATAGATGAGGAATCTGGTATTAGCTCTACTATGAGTTTAAAGTCTGTCACTGAGAAATCGTCGGATGTTTTCTCTGACAGCGGGGCTTCTATTAGATGTCTAGACACCACGCGAGTCACCAGTGACCATGGAAAGCACTCGCCTTCCGCTAATTCAGGCACCGGGCTTAGTACCGATAGCGACTTTGACAGTTGCGAAGATCAGGATGTACACCACGAATACACTAATACAGTAGTGGACTTTGTGCTAGAGGATGACATGGAATGCGATGATGGAGGCCTCCGGTTTGCTCCTCCCGTACAATCCAGTACACAATCCCACTTCAGCAAAAAAGCGTTGAGTGAGAGTACCGCACTTTCTTCTGGGTCGAGTTCATTCATTCAGATAGCAGGGGCCGAACGCCCTCGATCCTCTCTGGAACAAACCTCGAGCATGAAGGAGAAATGGGGTACCATGTCCAACGCCGCTTACGGCTCAGACGCGGGTACACCACCAGACTCCTACTTAGCTAAACGGGACGAGTTCAACGAAGAGCACATCCCCGTGTATCCTCGATCCCGGCACATGTCTTGGACCTGTTTTGATGACGCAGTACATGGATCACCCATGTCCCAAACGAGCACGGATTCGATTGGAACGCTGGCAGGCAGCGCCCCGTATGCGCAGAATAACGGGATCAACGAGGTACAGCGACAAATGTCTCACGCTTCGGCATTGAATGCAAGCAAAATCATACAGTTTGGCCCTGCTGGCGGAAGCCGTACCGACCATAGCAAACTCAAACAAACCCATTCCTTCGCTACATTTGGGTCTGAGAGAAAAGACAATGCTTTTACCATGTCGCATGACCGTATCTGGGGATCGGAATCATCCGCTAACAACAGTACAATGGAACTTGTGCGCGGGGAGCAACGAAGTATGAGCACAAAGGTCAGCGATTGGGAGAGCAGCGATATGAGTCATTCGCACTCACAGCAGTCCTTTCACACACAGTATGTGGATGATCGAGAGACCATGCGTGCGCAGGAGAGAGACGCTTCATATGTATACGGCAGAAAATACACTCCGACAGGCGGACCGTCCCACCCGCACGCGCAGAAACGCACCAACCGGCCTCCGATGAAAGTGTTTGAGCGCACAAGTTCTTCCATGAGTGCCAATGGGCATCCTGGTAATAACTACGCCAGATACGAAGACTATCCGGATAGTGGCCCTCCGCACGGTGACTTTAGACGCCACAGCACATTACCAGGATCGCTCTCGGGTAGCTCTGCGCATCAGGTGCGGCGCGATTCACAGCGTCAACACACGCAGCCGCCACAGCAGCACCAGCGGTCCATGTCGTCTGCTTCTGGCTCGTTTGTGCACACAAGCAAGCACATGAGCTCTGGGTCTTCCGACTCGTTGCAGGACTTTTTGGGCTCGTACGGGACTGGCAATGGCAGTGGTAAAACAGGGTTCTCTGATTCGGGAACCTTCTCAGATAGTAGCAGCAACCCCGCTTACCATCCTGGAAATAGCACGCGACAACGCTTCAACAGCGTACAATACGAACGCAGCAACAACCACGGGAATGAGCCTCACCGAGGCGGGGGCTTCTACAACAACCAGCCGAATGAATATGACGTATACAACAGCGCTTACCCACCCCCACAGCCCCACAACATGAATCAGCAACAGGCACGTACATCTCGCAGACAGTTCTCGTTCAACGGCACCAGCGCTTCGTCGCATGTATCACCCAGCGGAGACAGTGGGTGGACGCCTATGCGTGCAGCGCCGCTTAACCAGCAGAAATACCCGGCTGGTAACAAGGCACACAACAAGGGGATGTCTTCGCCCAGGTATGACCGTGGTGTAAGTGTAAACTCCAGCACATCTTTTATGCACCAGAACATGAACAACCACCACAATACCACCAACAACAGTGGTACCCGTGGGGGAATGTACAGTGCTTCGAGCGACTATGCCCCTGGGTATCCATACGGAGCACAAAGTGTAGGTAAGAATGGCCCTCCACCCACGGCCAGGACGGCCCAGAGATCGATGTCTCTGAACAATCAGCGAGCGATACATATTGCGCAAAACGAGGCTGTACCAAAGGGAAGAAATGCTGCAAGTCGACAAGGTGTGTGTATACAAACCTATCGTAGTTCGCTATCATCGATTTAGACTCGTTTTTGCCATCATTTGGAGAGGAAACAAGTGTACCAAGTAATACAGAAATTGTCCAAACCTGCCTTGTAAAGTTTACATTCATTTCAGATAAGTTACTAACTTTGCAATTGCCATTCCTTGTACATATAGTCAGCGAGTTGGGAACCGCCACCCGAATTCAAATGAGTCGCACGCGTGGAGGAAGTATCAACACTCCCACCGCAACCAACGTCGGGGCTTCGTCGAGATTTGGTATGTGTACATACCATTTTATACCATTATTAAATAAGTTGTTCTGTATTCGCTATTAGACCCAAATTTCAAAGGGTAGGGCGTGTGGCCCTGGTTTTGTGTATAGCAATCGTCAATTCTGAAAAGACTGAAGGGCCTGAGATCTTGCAAAGGTATGCAGAGCTGCGCTGCACGGGTTGCTAGGCTGTGGTTGACTGACAATCGCATTTTCACCTTACAGATAACGCCATTGTATGGTGTGACATAGATCAAGGTATTGAGATGGCGTCTTCAGTGTCCTCTCCCTTCGTGAATGGACGGAAAGTGCTGTACTACTTCAGCCGCCGGACTAATCGCAAGACCATAATGTCCTTGATCGAGCCATCCTACCTACTTGGAACACCCCTGGAGAACCCTGAGGTCAACATTGGATTTCTGACATTCCACGACTGTGTGGAGTTGCGCACTCTCAAAACGGGCGAGATTCTGACCCGCAATCAGAGGAACAATCTGAGAAAACGCCTCGCAACTACTGCCAGAACCATCGTGCAGGTGTGTGTGGGTGTATTGCAAGATATATGTACCATGAGATGCGGGCGTACTGACCCTCTCGTAGCCGTGTTTTGAGACAAGCTGTAGTTGATTCATTAACGTTTGTAGCACGACCCTTCAGCCACTACAACTGACTGTTGGTCTTATGGTCCTATTATCTCAGGTTGATGTACCGCGTCTGCTGAACGACTTCACTGATCCCGACTGCTGCCCACGAACTGCATACCACCACTCCAAACTCAATGCCTACCTCGTGAGCCCAGCGGTCATCCAAGTGCTACTGTGCACTCGTGGTATGTGAACACTCAGAATCGCTAGCGATGACCCGAGTTGTCATAGGGGATGTGTGTGTGGTGGGGGGGTGGGGGTGGGGGGTGATCAACTCGATCGTAACTTAAGCGCCAAGACGCTGTACTAGATCTTATCTACATACAGTTCGTAAACACGCCCTAACATGAGACTTGCTTTTCCCCGAAATCGCAGAAAACGAAATTGGAGCGGAGCCTTATCTCGGACACACCATCCAGGTGCAGACACTCTTTGACTTGGCCAAGAATGAATCGGCCACACGCCCATTGGCTGATTTTATCAAGCAGAGCGAGAGAAACAGTACGGCACTCAACATCAACATCAGGGATTTCAAGGGCATGTGCCCCATCCACTACGCCGCTAAGGCGGGATTGGCTGGAACCATCGATGTGCTTATTCGTGAAGGAGCTGATGGTATGTACCGATGTTCTGCTTTGTTGAAGTGAGGGTCTAGTCAGGCTGGTCTGTGTATACGCATTGCGCACCTACTCGCACCGATATAAGGCACTCTTTGCTTGGCTGTCTCTATTACATGTATGTACGTATGTGTACGTATGTATGTCTATATATATATATATATATATATATATATATGAAGCACGTTGTTGGTCTGATTCTCACAATTCACCCTTGCAATCCTTTTTGACTCACAGTAAACGTAGTGGACAAGTCGGAACAATCGCCTCTGCACTACGCCATCTACAACGGCCACAAGGACGTGCAATTCCAGCTTCTGCGTGCGGGTGCAAAGCTAGACACGCGTAATGTGAGCGGAAACACACTCCTACACGTGGCAGCGTACCACAACCAACTAGAGATCGCTGAGGCTATCCTGGACAAGGCCCCCGAGTTGCTGTACCTTCGTAACCACAAGTTCAACTCCACCCCACTGGAGTGTGCGGGCCACAAGACTCTGAGTGAGATGGAGAGCTTGCTGGGACGGCGTATGGCTCGCATGTCGAGTATGGGACTGAGTGGTGGCAGCGGTTCTGATTGGGATGCAAATGGCGAGGGCAACTCGGTTTCCTGGGTGGGCCATTTGAAGGGCGAGAGCGCAGTGCCAGCTAGCCAGAGTGTCCAGGAAAGCACAGACAGGGTTGCACAGGAAAGTTCGGTACTTAGTATGAAGATGCGCGCTCCCGGGGGCGTGTCATCGGTCACCCCCAACCCTGATGAGGTGACGAGAGAAAACAACAATCCAGAACACCAGAGAGTGACGGACGGGAAGAAACGGGTGCGAACCGTTAGCATGCACGAGGACATATTTGCAGCTAACAAGAGTAACAACAAACCCAGCACCATCAACGACAGGGCAACGGAGGGGACTGGCGGGCTTAACATGGATTGCCACTCCGCATTTGGAATGGGTAGCAACGATAGCCTGGCGTGTGTATCTGAGGATGTTGCACTCGAGACGGACGAGGAGAACTATGTGTTGAATCTACTTATGAAGACCTCGCTCAAGGTGTCTGAAGGACTGATGACGTCGACTGCGGGCGAGGAATGAGCTCATGTACTTTTTTATGGAGGGAGTGTCCGTATATACACACAGAAGGGGTGTGGTATAATTAATCATGACAAATTAGGACCACAAATATAATGTACATTCACGATTGCAAAACAAAATAAGTGTGGTGCAGGGCGAAAGATAAGGTTGATGCACGTAGCTGAGTGCGTATTTGGCCACCCAAAAAAAGTGTGGCACGCACTCAGAGCTCTCCACCAGGCTCACCCACACATGTACGCATCTACATATAACTATATATATATATATTATAAATATATAACAACGAATTCTCACATACGACTACATATCTGAAAGAGAACAAGAAGCTTTCTAAAAAGCGGCAGTCAAACAAGATCTGCAAACATGTATATGAACCGTAGTAAGCGCTGGTCGTGCACTGGACTACGGAATATATGAGAAATGTGTAAGTGGATCAGAAATGACATAACACACGGGGAATATAAAAAGAACAATCTGCCGGGTTGAACAATACACTCAGGCGAGGAGAAGATAAAAACGAGCACTATTCCAAATAAATAAAAAGGATATGTATTGTCTCGACTTATAATCATTCTATACTACGTCCTTTTGGTTTTGTAAACGAAGATAAGAACGAATACTATCCTCCCCAAAAAAGATCATGCATTGTATTGTCTCGACTTATAATCATTCTATACTACGTCCTTTTAGTTTAATAAATAGATACGGCAACTGCTGCTAGTTAAAAGCGTCTCCGTCGAAAATTTTGCATGTTGCTATCTCAGTATCAGTATGTAGGTAAATAATTCAATATAGATAGCCACGGTATTCGGCAAGAGTCTTGGGACAGCGATCTAATCAGATAGGTCAGTTCCCTTCGAAGATCAATCACAGCCTGCTATACAAAGACACAGAGAGCTATCGCTACATACATAGGTACTTACCTCTAAATGCTCGCGAAGCACAGAATCAAATAGAAGTTCATACAAAGCTCAAGAGTGCCGAACGACACGATATATTTAACGCATTTAAAAACGCATAAGCTGAGGCAAGAAAGTCCATTGGTTCAACATGAAACTTGTTCTTAAGGCACGTGTGCTCTAAATCTTAATAAGAAGAAGAATAACTTTCGATCAAGGCGTCAAGACAGGTGCTCGCATATAACAGTGATAGTAAACATACACGTAAGCTGCCAAGACATATGTGTCCAAGTATTGACAAGAAGTAATAGGTATCTGAGGCCGATCTCAAATCGTCAAACGCCTCAGACTCAAGAAAAGCCAGTTACCCTGGGTTCTTGACAAGACCAATCCGGATGTATAGTATTTTATATGCATAAATTCATAATTATAGTGAACAATCATTTATGGTATCCTCTATATAGTGATCCATACGCATACACACACACACACACACACACACACACACACACACATATATATAATATATATATATATATATATATATATATATGTCCATATTTATAGTAACCTCTATGTATAGTAACCTCAGTGTATAGCCATTACTATGTATAGGATTTGATACGTATATATGAATATTAATAGTATATAGTGTACGGGCTGTGTCCATGTACTGCATTTTTCGCAAGGTCTTCGCAACAGATCGAGAACATGCCTACACGGGTGGTTCGTCTGACTATGTGTTTTAATGTGATACATAGTACTATATAATTTTTAAACGTGATGTACATGTGCATACATACAAAGCCCACTAAACCTCTTGTTTCTTTACCATAGCGGGATATCAACTCTTCATGTATCTCTTCATGTATTTATCATGTGAATATGCTCTGCGCGTCTGTGCGGTTTGTTTTCAGAAGACTGGTCAGAATGTGTGCAATTTAGAAGGGCAATGAAAAACCTTGAATGTTCCTTGATTGTTGAACGTACCGAACATCCAAAGTTTCAGACTTCCGGTGAACTGGGCCGTGGCCCGTGGGGCGTAGTATAATGAATATTCATTATTTACATATTGTTTTGAAAAAAATCAAAAAATCTAATATCCTAAAGTCCCGTTGACCCATTTTAAGATATTCTAACATTCTAATGCAAGTAAATAAGTACCGAACATCCAGTAGATACCACATGACGGAATTTCGCAATCAGCAAATCAATCGACCAATTCGCAAAAAGCTTTCGATTACTCTCCGAGTCTCCTGTTGCATTCGATTATTTTGATCTAATAGTGGAGCTTACGCGTGAATTTATATACATCCGTGATTAGGTGAAGTAGTAGTCATATATATCTCTTAGAGGGATAGAAGTAGAAGAAGTATAGTTACATACTACCTCGCATACGGCTCGAATTACCGCTGACAATATGAAATGTGTCAACAACACATGCGGGAAAGATTACCTGGAAAACGAGAACAACGAGACAGTCTGCTTGTACCATCCTGGTGAGTGTAGACGCGTGAGTGCTATATCATATTGAAATTATTACGTAAGTTAAAGAGGGGTTATTACGTATATCAAAAATCATCATGCGCAGATGGATAAGATTATATTATTATGGATGAGGTGATTTGTGGTATTTATTGATAACTACTTACAGTTATGAATGCATAGCTGTATAATCCTTGTGCTATCGAAATGGCAATGGGGGGTCCATCTACGAGTATTTGACAATATTTAAATCCATTAACACAGTTTGGTATCCTACGCACACATTTGTCCATGATATCACGAATATTGTAACGTGTGTCGTTTGTCACTCAATGTACGCCATCTTCACAATCAGGAGGTAGACACGTATATCAAAAAGCGGCAGTAACAGCTCGTGCTTAAAGCTGTATATTTGTAACTTATTCAGTCAGCTGTAGAGATTACAAACGTGACTGATGACGTATACCAATGTAGGAGTAAAATATACCTTGTATATAGTTTCATGTTAATGCACATATACAACAAAGTAAACAGATATATATATATATATATATATATAT
>NW_014040396.1:9037-16746 GCF_001186125.1 Sphaeroforma arctica JP610 | reverse complement strand
TATATAGTATATATATATATATAGTATATATATATATATATATGTATTATATATATATAGATATACATACAGACACACACACACACACACACACACACACACACACATATATATATATATATATATATAACTATATGTAGATGTAAATGTTGACTCGCATATTGTGGGTTCTTCATCTCATGTCTCATGTTCGTTTTACCTACCAAAGGGGAGCCGATTTTCCACGAAGGACTCAAAGGCTGGTCATGCTGCAAAAAGAGGACCGCAGATTTTTCAGGTGTGTCTAGTATCCTTTAACGTTGACTTAGTATCTCTGTTCCCCATCTGAGATCGCTGAATACTCTTATACGGTGCTTTGTACGTACGTACTTGTGTACATTCAGTTGCATTGGTGTAGGTATGTGTTTTTTAGATTGGATGTTTTGTTCCGGCCGTACGATTAGGTGATTGTTAGTTTGATATATTGAGTTTTGTACATTTCTAACTTCAATTTCGGCGCTATAGGCATGTTGGTATGTACACCTGTGTTGTGTGTAGTCACACAAACAAAGTTGCATGGAGCTTAACCTACTGAATAGCACGCCTTCTATGGGTTCACGGATGGTGTTTCATATGTCCAGATTGGCATATGACAAAGTGTATGCATATATGCATTGGCACACACTTTAATACGCACAAATTCACAGGTGTTATAAGTTATAGGTTTTAGGGGTTTCATTGGGAATTAGTGATCACTCAACAATCAGTGTTCGTTGCTATGGAGACAGATCGAGCGTTGATTCCAACTTAGCGTCAAGTACGTGGAGAAGGGCCAAAGCGTAAAACGTTTGCAAAATCAAACAGTCGGTTGAATGAATAAAAGTATACGGGTTAGAAGTGCGCCAGCACGAGATCACTGACAGTGCATGGGTACGAAGCACATGAAAAATCATTTGATATGATCTGATATTGAGGCTTGTAACGTTATGCGACTTATATCTATCAACGCATACGGTCCAGGTGTGTATACTCCGTGGTTACACCCTGTAGCTACTGCTATATAAAGTAGAGAGTATCGTATTATGTGGGCCGTATATACATCGTCCGTAGTATGCAAATGAATATATGGCCCATGCCAATGTCTACCGGGTGCTGTAACCGTAAGTGATAAATACTGTGGGGTATACCGGAACTACGGTGTCACAATAGTTTAGCCACTCGCTCGCAGCTATCAAATGGGTATGGTCGGCTTTCATAGTGCAAAGGAGAAATGCGCACGAGGATACAGCGGTACTAAGAATGGCATCGGTACTAACGAGTCAATGAGGGGTAACCTCAAATAGGCAGTCCCCAAGCAACTAATCAGTGCAACTGTATCCGTCACAGCCATAAATGCACAAATCTATTGGTCTCTGTATGCGATACGAGTACTCACCGTTGTCGGCTCATCCTCTCCTTTCTGTGTCCGCAGAGTTCCTGGCCTTCCCAGGCTGCACCGAGGGTCGGCACTTGGACAAAAAGCCTCAGGCAGAGACGGTCGTTGCCGAAGGTATGGCATTGAGTTGAGCTCGGTTATGCCTATGTTTTGATGTGAGGTACAACACTTGCTGTATTCACGTATGCTGTATCCCATTCCACCAAGTCACGACTGCTATTTGTACTACCAAGTCGTGACGGCTATTGGGGATCAGTGTGTCAGGTGTGTATGATGAAACACATGTAAAATACTCAGAAGTCGTTTTGAACAATCGCCTCGAGACTTGTGTGGCAGCAAGCCCTGCCTTCTCAACGGACTGCATTGCACCCGAAATAAATAAGCCCGCAGTGTGCATATGTGTCTTCATCGGGGTTAGGTAGTGACCTGTGCGTAAGCAATTATCTATATATATATCCTTTCGTATAAAGGATACATATCTTCGTATAAAAGGATATACAACTTCGTAAAAAGGACATATATCCTTTTCTGCTTCGTATTCGGCTGCATACACACATCCAGACGGTATTGAATACACTCTAAACACACATTCATTCTTGTTATCCTCCGGTACAGAGCCCATCGCGCCTACCCATCACGCACCCATCGAGGAAGACACAAAACCCAAAAGCGACGAGAGCGCCGCAGTGGAGGTAGCCATAACACGCGGTCCCTCTGCGCAGAAGGCGTACAACACCTTCATTCAGAAGCACCTGGCAGACAAGGCTGCGAGAGACCAGGGCATTGTGGATGACGCAAAGGTCTGCGAGCACAAAGGCTGTAGTAGTACGTACGGTGAGGTAGGTGTAGATGCAGACGTGGGTGATCGGGGGGGTTCATATGTTTTGGTAGGGTTCAAATACTTCGCGTCTCTGTTCCAAGAAAGGGAATGGGAAGTTCTGTTTTTAGGCCAGACCCTCTACTGGAGTTCCCCGTGTTCGAAATCATCACATCTGTGGTACATATCTACGTGACCAGCTCACAGCCTTCCTAATGAGTTGTTCTATTTTTAGACTGGACTCTCTCCGTGTACCTCCTTGTTAGGAACCATCACATCTGCGGTACATATCTACGTGACCAGCTCACAGCCTTCCTCACCCCACACCATCTCATATGCACTGTGCAGGCAAAGAAAGAGGACAATTCACGATGCGTATATCACTCTGGCGCACCTGTATTTCACGAGGGATTCAAGTCGTGGTCGTGTTGTCATATCAAAACCTCTGATTTCCAGGAGTTTATGGACCAGAAGGGATGCTCTGTAGGCACACACCTGTGGGCACCACAAGAAGTAAGTAAACACACTCGTTTGTACACAAGAAGTAGGCAAACACACATATGTACACAAGAAGTAAGTAAACACACACATGTACACAAGAAGAAAGTAAACACACACTTATGTACACAAGAAGTAAGTAAACACACTCGTTTGTACACAGGAAGTAAGTGAACACACATATTTGTACACAAGAAGTAAGTAAACACACACATGTGCACACAAGAAGTAAGTAAACACGCACACATGTATACAAGAAGTAAGTAAACACACTCATTTGTACACAAGAAGTAAGTGAACACTCATATTTGTACACAAGAAGTACGTAAACACACTCATTTGTACACAAGAGGTACGTAAACACACTCATTTGTACATCGACTCCACACCCGTACTATACACTTAAAACCTTTTCTGTATATGGAGATAACATCCATTTGCATTATATCTGTAGCGCGTTTATGCCTACAGGTTAAGTAGATAGCACAAGCAGCATGTACAGGTTAAGTAGAAGTAATTCATAAACATTGGCTACAATGTGTAGACCCGGGAGCACGCACGTGAGTCATTGGCGAGGATGACTACGAGATCAGTCACTCTCTTGGAGGTCTCATAGTATTATCTTTATCTGCGTAGCCTGGACCATAGTGACGAGATACCACTGCTGTGCATGTACCAGCGAGTGTGCCTTATTCAGTGTTTGCCTTTCTTTATTGCTACACTCATGCCATGGTCTGCTAATACTGAACCGTAACGTGCACAGGACACCACAAGTCAAACCGTGGAGTGTCGGACGGACTTCTTCCAAGGTGCGGAGACACTGTCGCTGAGTGTGTTCGGAAAACACATTGATATAGAGAACACGGTACTGAAGGTCACCAATCACAAGGTATGTTTTGCCATAGATGCTACCGCACAGGGGATTAGGGCTATTGCCCGTGTAGGTAAAAGCCGTATCTACATCGTGGAGTAGTGTCGAATGAATTGGGTATTCACGCCCTAACTGAACCTAGACACATTCATAGTATGAATATCGTCACAAAATATACGTAGACCAACGCGTTCACAGACAATGCGCTACATGCAACTATACTATGTACACGTTTTGGACCTGCTGGCAAACACAGGACGTTTTGCTTCAACCACCCCTTGCTATCTCCTCCTATTGGACACAGCTCTGACATTCAGCGCCATGTGTGTGTAGTTATGTGTGCCACGTGTGCGTAGTTATGTGTGTTTACGTCTTCGTGTTGTGTATCTGTGCATAGTCTTAGCAATGGTCAGCACCACCATCACGGCGACCGCCGCATGTGAGGTGTGAGCAGTTCTAAGTGTCTTGTTAGCTTCTATTTAGCCTCTATTAGCGCAAGCCATGTCCTATTCTGGTCCACACCCAGTGTCAATCAGTTGTTGCTTGAGCCTGGATTACATCTATACGGGATAGTAACTGCTGCATCGGGGTCAGTAAAAGATGCGGAATTCTGCCCCAGTTGCCAGGCTTTAAATGCGCCTCTGATTTGCCAAGTAAATGTAACAGTGGTACGATCACTGCTGACCCGCCAGGGGTATTCCTGAACGAATATCACTCCATGCGGAATCCTGCCCCAGTTGCCAGGCCTTTAAATGCGCCTCTGATTTGCCAAGTGAATGTATAAGTGGTACGATCACTGCTGACGAATATCACTCCAAAGTGTAATTGTAACACTCCAAGCTTAAATAGTCATGTCTACACTACACCCCTCTCGCAGATCTGTTTGGACATGAAGTTCGAAGGCACCAAGCACTGCGTGATGGATATTCCGCTGTACAAGGTATGGGTCGGATGTGATCTCTTATCTGATAGGCAATGGAGAAGATACCGAAAATTAGTTCGGAATTTTACGCGTATATTGTGCCAGACCATATCCTTATATATCCTGGTATTATATGTTGCCACTGTGAACATATCACGTCATACTGTGGCATTCTACAAACGCATACGACGACTGCAACCCATGAATCCACAGACATCAAGTATCAACCCAAACTATGTTCAGCATGTACACACGTGTTATGAATTGTACCTACCATACGTATTTGTATATTATATTGTACCTACATTCGGGCTATACGTACGTGTCAGGCGGTTAAATGACAATAAATTCGTCATTCAAGTCGATGGGCGTGTGGAGTATACATCCCAGCCTATCAATCGAAGTGTGCACAGCTACAATCATATACCGTACGTTGCAAAAGCTACAATCATATACCGTACGTTGCCAAAGCTACAATCATATACCTTACGTTGCAAAAGCTACAATCATATACCTTACGTTGCAAAAGCTACAATCATATACCGTACGTTGCAAAAGCTACCGTGCGAGCTATATGTACTCGTGTGCTGTCCACGCACACATACATTGAGGGGTTTAATTTGTATCGCTCCGCATTTCACGCAGGAAATCGATCCCACGAAAACCACAGCCAGAGTTGGACCGGCGAAATTGGAAATAGGAATCACAAAGGCGGATGCTGGTCAGTGGCCGCAACTCAAGTAGCAGTAGTGAACCAGGTTTATTATGTAATTAAATCTGCACTTCATCGCGAAATTTGGGTCATGTGGTCGAGTTTTGGGTCTGAAATCGAAAACACAAAGTTGTTATCATCGTATAGTCTATACACCATCTAGCAGTGCTTGTCTGATATCTTGTCGGCCAATCAGATCGCTTGCTCCAGCTACAGGCAGTGGCAGACTTACGAGTGCTCCTCTTAGCTGCATACCGTTTTGGTTGATGCGATTGATTTCACATAACCATTAAGTGTTCAGATAGTAACCATTAAGCGTTCAGATAGTAACCATTAAGCGTTCAGATAGTAACCATTAAGCGTTCAGATAGTAACCATTAAGCGTTCAGATAGTAACCATTAAGCGTTCAGATAGTAAACATTAAGAGTGTGTTTACGTAGTAACCACTAAGTTGGCCCAAATGCGTTTGTACATGTTCTCTGCAATGCAGGCTGCACAGTTCAGTTAGTTTGATCAGCGTATAGATCCCACTAATCTACTTCCTGCATATTGTGTCTTCATTTCCCTTGAGACGGGATTCACATTATATCTTGATTCCCCTTGAGATGGGATTTTATCCTCACACGGCGTAGTTCTCGGACATGTGGTGCTTGTGAGTAGCTACGTGTTTGTAATATTTCATATTTGTTGCGAGTCTGCTGTACATACACGTCACACTTTGCTTCCAATCCACGTCCACTTCGCTTCTATCTACGTCACACTTTGCTTCTAATCTACGGTCACACACTGCCGAGATGCGCCAGATCCACGTTCACCGTTCGCATGGTAACCTGACGTGGTGATAAAGGAACGGTATATCAGCTGAGAGTGGCAGAGGGATGATACGAAAAAACCATGTGACAACAAGAAAAAAAACTATGTGATAACAAGGATGATAGAAAAAAACCATGTGACAACAAGAAAAAAAACTATGTGATAACAAGGATGATAGAAAAAAACTATGTGATAACAAAGTCTGAGCTAATTGTAGACCAATTCATGTGCGTAGACGCGAACACGGATGTTTGTGCCATGAACGCCCGAGTAGAGGGAGGTGAAACTAAGCACGTGGCAATCGTAAACCGACAAGTGTTACGACTGTGTTGGCGCCAAAGCAAAGACATACGCTGACTGGCACAATGCCAGAGCTTATCACACATTCATGTGAATCGAGAGCATACCCAGAAACACAATAGTCGACATGAGCATCCATGCATGTCTATCTGTGTACGACACACGTGAGCATATCACACCCAGAGTCATATGACCAACAATGCCAATCACACACACACCGGATCGGGCAGAGGATTGAGCGGAAGACCCATAACAGTGACCGGAGCGATTAATGGCGTGTTTTCCGTAGTCTGTGGGGGTTGTTGCAGTTTGCTTTTGCTACGGATCAGTTGGTACTCGTTATCTGGGGTCACATCGTGTGATACCAGGGTCCATATACTGAAAGCGTACCCTGTATGCGACGTTTTGGGGTTGGAGTACAGATTTCAGGAATTAGGTTTGAGGTTTTGGGGTCTTGAGATATGAGGATTGGAGAATTTTAGGGCTGAGAATTTCATTAAAGAGAAAGGACATATATATGATGTCGGATGACTTTAGGGACAATGTCAGCGCTTTGTTTGAACGTTCAAACAAAGACATCCTGCAACTAATCGCGTTGTGTAGCAAACCAGATGTGCTATCCCTTTCTATTTCCCAGTCAATCATATATCACATGCACCGTTATCGTTCACAGCTTTCAGACCTCGGCCTGATGAATGAAAGGGAGGTACCTTCTGCCTGTCCCGTTTGTGAATTTTGGACACTAATACACAACACGAACACAGCCATTTGCGAAAAGACGCGGTGGAGCATACGGATTACACCTCAATTCCAAGACAGTTTCGGTACTTCTTAGTTCAGGTACGGTGCACGAGTATATGCCCTATACATGCAACATCGGCAATATTGAATATTTATAAGCAGGGCTGGCATCTATATAAACTCATTTGTATTCTTGCACTACGAATTGGGTTCTTCATATATATCCGAAGTGTTTCAGATGTATTTAAAGGCTGTACAGGCCGATATTAGCACGCACTCATTAATTATACAATTTACATAAAGGTATGCATATCATCCCCACTGTCGTAGCGCACGACTAACAACATATCCATCTCGCTATTGGCTTTTAAGTATATACCGCCTATCGATAAAGTGGGCCGTCTGGAGAACTTGGTAACACTCTCTGTGTCAGCAATGGCTCTGTCGTCGACTACATCGGTTGTTGTGGTGGGGGCAATCACGGTCACACCCACCAGCACAATACAGATTCCTGTGTGTATGGTATATGCAATTCTTTTAATATGAACTTTAATTGGTATATTGCCTTGCATATAACCGTATGTATGTGTATCCACACATGAGTTGTAAAGTACTTTCGA
>NW_014040396.1:6269-8315 GCF_001186125.1 Sphaeroforma arctica JP610 | reverse complement strand
TATACACACACACACACACATATATATATATATATATATATATATATACAAAAAAACTATATGTGGGTTTATAATCGACGTGCTAAGATCCATCAACAATATGCCCGTGTATACCATGCATACCACCTTATACAAACACAAACACCTCACACCTTGCACAAGCATGCGTGTGTTATCAACTCAAGAACACCACAGCCACACACCTGCATACAAGGCACCACAACCACACACCTGCATACAAGGCACCACAACCACACATCTGCATACAAGGCACCACAGCCACACACCTGCGTACAAGGCACCATAACCACACACCTGCATAAAAGGCACCACAACCACACACCTGCATACAAGGCACCACAACCACATACCTGCATACATGACACCGCAACCACACACCTGCATACAAGGCACCATAAACAGTGCGTCAAACTTCTGCAAGGCATAGTTGAGCCGCAGCACCCAGAAGCACATGGTTAGCAAGTAACCACTTGCTATGCCGTAGGCGGGCAGTGACCAGAACATGTTCAAGTCACGCTCGAGAGTTGACCGGAATAAACTCTGTCGTGAAACAAGCGGTTGTGGCATGAGTGAGTGTCTAGATGATTGCGAATGACCAGAACATGTTCAAGTCACGCTCGATAGTTGACCGGAATAAACTCTGCCGTGAAACAAGCGGTTGTGGCCTGAGTGAGTTGAGTTTCTAGATGATTGCGAAGATAGCATAGCTACAGGTTTGATTTGGATGAAAAGAAGTACTTTCCTCGTAAGCAAATAAACAAATTTACGCTTAGTTAGGCTGTGTTGCACGCCAAATGGGTTCAGCACAGTATCACAATAGTGTGTTATAGCATCATAAACACAAAGTGTGTGTGTGTGTGTGTGTGTGTGTGTGTGTGTGTGTGTGTAGGGTTTATCTGACTATCGAAACATGGTAAAGAGTGCCACCGATCATCAAGCCGGCCAAGCACCTCATGTGTTGTAAGTGTAGTAACTTTAATACATACATACTTGTGGTAACCTTAATACACCCATACTTGTAGTAACTTCAATATATACATACTTGTAGTAAGTTTAATACACACATACGCGTAGTAACTATAATACAGACATACTTGTAGTAACTTATACATACATACGTGTAGTAACTTTAATACGTGTAGTAACTTTAATACATACATACGCGTAGTATCTTTAATACACACATTCGCGTAGTAACTTTAATACATACATACTTGTAGTAACTATAATACACACATACTTGTCGTAACTTATACATACATACGTGTAGTAACTTTAATACACACATACTTGTAGAAACTTTAATACATACTTACTTATAGTAAATTCAATACATACATACTTGTAGCTACTTTAATACATACATACGCGTAGTAACTTTAATACACACATACGCGTAGTAACTTTAATACATACATACTTGTAGTAACTATAGTACACGCATACTTATAGTAATTTATACACACATACGCGTAGTAACTTTAATACATAAATACTTGTAGTAACTATCATACACACATACTTGTAGTAACTTATACATACATACATGTAGTCACTTTAATACACACATACGTGTAGTAACTTTAATGCATACATACGTGTAGTAACTTTAATGCACACATACGCGTAGTAGCTTTAATACATACATACGTGTAGTAACTTTAATACACACATACGCGTAGTAACTTTAATACATACATACTTGTAGTAACTATAATACACACATACTTGTAGTAACTGTAATACACGCATACGCGTAGAAACTGTAATACATACATACTTGCAGTAACTTTAATACACACATACACGTAGTAACTTTAATACCTACCGAGAGTGCCTTCGCTAGTACTACACTCTGAGTGCCTATCAGAGCGGACACCACAGCATACGCACAGGGCATAAGAAAATGCGCAGAGAATGTCTCGGGGTTCCTTCGCGTCGTGAAATAGGATCAGTTGTGTGAAATTATGAAAGATGGGTTGGGGTAAAGATGTACATAAGGAAGTGTTCATACGATACCGCATT
>NW_014040396.1:0-6249 GCF_001186125.1 Sphaeroforma arctica JP610 | reverse complement strand
GTGTTTCAATATATACGTGACCGCGATATATCAGTGAGCAGCATCGTGTCGTGATGTGGGATCAGCACAGTTTTTTTTTACGTCGCATTTGCCCTGGATTGGCAAGGATTACGAGATCATTTACCGAACTTGCTCCATTTAATACATTTCTGATAAGCTGATGTTACGTTAGGGTTAGGGTTCGTATATAGATTGCACTTGTATCTTTTGGTAGGAGTGGCGCCGTTGTCGATAATGCAAAAAGGGGTTTTTACAACGACGCATCATGCAGTAGGCTGAGGCACGAATGAATATGCCGGATTCTACGCACATGGATAGCTTGGCTGCATTCATGTCTCTGACTCGGGAACCAAGTGATAAAACGATGGTCGCAATCGAAGAGCGCAATTTCTTCAAGGGACATGTGTGCGGCAAGTTCACATAGTTGCACCTGGTAGGGAGGAAGTTAGCATGGCTTTGTACGTCAGAATGTTTGAGTTCGAGGTGAGTACGAGGGTTCAGTATACTGTCCATGTACTGATAGATATCAGTAAACGTGTTGAACTGTCTTGGCATCTTTGAATGCCAAAAACGATTCTTCCTGCGTAGGAAGATTGCTGAGGGTAGGCCTTCATACTATGACACATATCTTCCTTAGTCTCATAGAATACTATTGGTGTACCTTGTCCGACTTTCTCACTGTGAGCATCCGGGGCGTGAGTGTGGTATTCCCTCCGTTTGCGCACCATTTCGTCTGGGGATATCGGCCGAGTTGTGCTGAATTTATTGACGATATGTTTCAACTTGCGAAAGCTGCGTATTGAATGTTATTTATGAGATTTGCGCTTGAAGCTGTTGGTGAAGACTTAGAACCCGTGACTAGGGTTTGTTCTGATTCGGCAGGCTTAGCGTGGGCGCTTGGCGGGTTGTTAGGGGGTAACGATGCAGCGTGGGGGTCGAGTAAGACGCTGATGGCTGGGCTGTTAGAAGCTGTCTCGTACCATATACTCTACACGGATATGTATTTTTTTGTACTTTCACAAGCGACAGATGGTTTGCAGCCGTAAAATTTCGACCAACAGGCTTCAAGACATTGATTTAACCCACGTCAAAATTTCTTAGAAAGAATAACTACAATATTTTTTGTCAATATATAAACATATCTATATACATGTAAAGAGATTTCCGAGAGTTTAGAGGGTTTACGGTAGTTTTGAAAATAGTTTTATAACCCGATAATTGCTTGAGGGTCGATCAAGAAAAGTGTTCTGTAGTCGATGTCTACAATCTAAATACCTAGTTCTGTTTCAAGAATTCGACAATGTCTTGTTCGACAAACTCGATGATGGAACTGGTATAAAAATATTAACTCAATTGGAGGCTACATCACCGAATAGAAGTCAAGGCAAAATATCGTAAAAATACAAATATTTTGGAATGAAGGAGCACATTAGAACGCTGGGGTAAGTAGGCGCAGTGCATCCTATGTGCAGAAAATGTAGATTATGGAGAGGGAAAACGAATGAAGCAAAGCAAAACTATAAAGGGGGGGGGCATATGTTCAACAGCAAATAAAGTATGGCGAAGGTAAGTGCGCGACCAGCTTCGGAAAAGAAGTACAAGCTACTGAAAGTCCGGAATAGTAAATTAGAGAGAGAAGCTAACGAGACCAAACAATTGTAAAGTTTGCGATAAGAAAAGTATACAAGAAGGCGAATGCATGAATTTTCGAAACGGAGAAGAATCGCTTTGTGAAATCGAAACGAAGTAGCACTCAAAAGAATGATTAAAAATCACTACAGTAAATAGACTATTAAAGAAGAAGAGATAAAATTCGAAAGCTAGACAGTAGGCGGATGAAAGGTAGCAGGCGTTCAAAGATTGTTGAAAGTGGAAGACGAACGAGGGTTGCTCAGTCGATGTCGTTTAACATGAGCTAGCACGCCAAGGTGAAAGTAGCTCGGAAAACGTTCAGGTAAAGCAAAACAGCGAAAGTGGACAAAAATTTAGTCTCGAGAGTAGAGATGAGGATAAAATTGGTGGGAAGACGAACAGTCAGCACCACTAAGTCAAGAGGGTGAGCAGACAACAGAGCGAGAAAAAGTGTAAGAAAAGTAGAGTATAGAATATGGGGTGGGCACAAGATGACAAGGCAGAGATATGCGAGCAGCAATCCGACGAGGAAAAAGTAATATAAAGCCAAAACCGCAATCAAGCCTGCCAAAGGATTCACACCTACATATAGAAAAGGAATTGAAGTATTTCCCACTGTCTATGAGCCCTCTATAAAGCCTGCAAGATATATTACAGCGCATTGCAACTCTTTTATAATAGAGCGGAATGCACATTAGAACTCGGGAATAGTGAGGACAACGCGTCCTTTGTACAGAAAATACAACCTACCAAGAAGAAGAAAAGCAAACAATGAAACGAAACAAACCGATAGAGCGGAGCGAAAACCAAAATTCACGCACCCATATAAGAGCAAGTATGATATAGAATAATTCTAGAGATGACCTGCATACAGATCACCGTCCAAGTCATGTTTGCGGACATGGACGTATTTTTACGGGGATGTACACGTAGTTATAAACTACAAAGGGGATTGGAAATCAACATCAGGCCACAAACGTCATAACTGTATGAGATACCCATGCATATCTGCGTGAAGAAAGAGCCAGACTGAAGGACTCAAGCTAGCAGCAACTGGCACTACATATTGTTGATTAGCTATCTTCGATGTGACAACTCAATCAATGGTGTATTCAACACCCACAGCAGGAGTTCAAACATCATTTTAAAATGAAAAAAGATGGATCAAGAATATTCATTCAAGTATCATCCAGGTTCTCAGGACGACACTTGATGCGCTTTCACTGACTTTTGTGCACAAAACATTCTCGGCATATGTCGCTCTCTTCGTCGTATCTTCGTATCTCAAGCGCAGTATAAGATGGTGTTGATTACACGATATCCAGAATAGATTCTCTTTCGTAAATTCATAGTGCACGATGACGGATTGTGCAGGTAGTCACCACTCACAACCGAGCACCTGGGTGTACCACAATACATGTCTTCGGAGAATAATACAGCTGTTTCATCACATGGAGCCCATATATCCCCATATGCACTACCGGAAACGCACCAACGTGTGTTGGTGAGATATACGTGCCCAGGCGTCTGTTTATCCGCAATACACTATCTCGCTCGGGCACGCTCGACAATACGACCCTACTATTATCATCTGTCAGCAAAGTACTAGATGAAGTCCAGGCACAGGTTGCAATATATCCCACATTGCATTGGTACCGTTATCTCTATGTTAACTTTAGTAATTTTGAAAACCCGGGAATCAATCCAAACAGATTTTGTATATATGTACAATACATTTGATCAGATTTTAAATATATGTACAGTACGGTGTCGCTTTAGCACTTTACCCACGTAAAAATGCCTCATATACAAATTACTCCAATGGCTACACGTCCTGTGGACGGGGATGGCATCGACAAGAGATTGAAATGTATTTGAAGGTGCTACATTATTTCAAGGTACTATAGTAAGTAAAGGTGGTATATATATACAGACACCGGTATAATATATATATAGATATAGATATATATAATTATAAATATATATATATATATATATGGCAAACTAAAATGTCGTGATACATATCACAATTCGTTAGAACAGGCAGATATATATAGTTTCACCGGGTGTGGGGTGCCCGGTTTTGCCCCGCAAGGCCAGATTTAGTATTTTAATTGTTAGTTTTCATCTAAAGGGTAGGGCGCCGGCGCCACGCGGGCGGCCTCACGTTAACTATGGCCAAACTAAATACCTGTATATAACAAGAGTGGGCCCAACGTATGGAGCTGACACCAATCAGATGCATCAGTACCGAACTGCTCATAATAATATTTCGGAAAGAAATCCCAGCAACTGCGGTGCCCCTTCGCACTTGCAACACGTAGCCATTGGCGTAAACGCCACGCACAGTTGTTGCTCAGGGAGCCCTGAACGGTTACGATTGCACAGGAAACGGAAAGAAATCCTAGCACTTGCGATGCTTCTTCGTTCTTGGACCGCGAGCCATTGTCGGTAAGGCCACGCTCAGATGTCTTAGTTCAGCAACCTGGGCATAGTGTATGCCTATCATAATTCTCCTACTAATATCACCTCCATACACGCATACCGGCCTCCTAGTCACAGCCATCTTGCTTGCTTGCGAGAGTATCAGGAATTATCGCAATGCCCCAGCGTATTGTCGGCCGGCTCTATATCCACGATTATGTGAACACCTCTGAATACGTACCAGGCTCATACACGCACGGACATTGCTATTCACGTGACTAGTCATAATCATCATCGTCGTCGTTGCTGAAGTCCCTGGATCTCTTAATAGCCCCCATCGTGAACCCGGCGGGTGCTTGACCACTGCCGTTGTACGCATTCTCGACTGCATTCGCCGCTACCTGCACAGAGATAGCCGCGGGTGCGGGTTTCTTGAACTTGCCTGCCGCGGTCTGTGCAGGCTTGTCTGTCGAACTACTTGCACCTGTACTTGAGTTTGTAGCTGCGTTCGTGGCTGTGTTTGTGGTTGTGGATGTGGCTGTCTTGGGTGGTTCGGTTGCAGGGATACCCTCAGCGTTGTAGTCGTTCTGTGGAGTTGAATATCAACGAGCATTGAGGTACGGGAACATTTAGAATGTATGATAAGCTGAGAATATGTATCAAAGTCGTATTATACCGTACATGAAGTATACAATTGGATTAATCCTACGTTAGATCTCGATTCTGACACAGGATTTGGGCGGTTATGTAAACTGCGATGGCAGCCCATGCTACCTGAAAAATTTATCAGGAAATAGCCAGACATGCAGTTCATACCACCATAAACTCTCAAGACAAGCATGCGAACGGGTACATATATATATATACATATATACACGTATACATATACATATATATATACACACACACACATATATATATATACATACACACACACACACACACACACACACACACATTATATATATATATATATATATATATATATTTACACACACACACACACACACATATATATATATATATATAATTATATATATTGTACATTGCAGCATGTATTGTAATGTACGTTTTGTAGACACCATGGAGTGGAATATATTAGGATGTGAATACAAATGCACGTAAAACTAGAGGTACCCGATAAACAATGATTGGCTTGCGAGATAAAACAAAAGGAAAACTAACGAGGTACACAATCGTGGGTTGGTGTTGAGCGCGTAAAGGTCGCTGGTGAGTGCTGTCGTAAATCTCGAACTTAAAAACTGAAGGATTCATATGTTCATCACTCTATTATATCGTCTGCAGTAATAAGTGAGTACACATAAATGAGATAACGACCACGGCCGAGTGTACTTCTAAAGTGCCCAGCCCACACACGTATGTACATATAGACAAAAGCATACCTCGTCAATGTCCACTTGGTAGTTGACAGCCGACAGGCAGTATCTCTCCGGAGGCAGACGGATGCCCGGTCGTTGACTCACAGAATGGAGTGGATTGGCGTTCCTGGCCTGTGCAAGCTCCATTTGGAACTACGGGGTTGTTTGTGGGAATGCAAGGTGGAGATGCTGAGACTTGCATAGTCAGCGGTAGGACGGCTAAGAAAGCAAACCCCGGATCATTTCACCTATCCATAGATAGATAAAAGTAAACACTCCCGAGGATCGGAGATGAATGAACGGGAGAATATGTGCAACACGGGGAGGCCAGATAAAATCTCTCTCCAAATGAGGGACAATCATATTTGATTGCACACTACAAGGCCTAGGCGGCGTGTCTCAATCGTTGCGGTTTGTGCTGTTTAATTCACATTGAATATCGCGCTCGCTCCGTCCTGTTCTTTAAGTAAGGGGTGCAGACACTGGACACTACGCAGTACTGCGTAAGCCAAGAGCTCTATGTAAAATACAGCTTACATTGCGGGCCGATGTTATGTAGCTAGAAGTGGTGTAGAATCCAGGTAACGATATACAGACAAATAAACGAACATATGAGAATACATATAAATACATACAAACATATACATATACATATACATATATACACACACATATATATATACATACAAACATACATACACACACATATATATATACATATACATATATATATATATATGCATACTATATATATATATATACATACATACATTTACATATACATATACATATACATATATATGTACATACATGC
>NW_014040397.1:112157-130569 GCF_001186125.1 Sphaeroforma arctica JP610 | reverse complement strand
TATACCAGAGTTGCTCTTTTATCAAATACCCTGCGTTTTGTTAGGCATATGCGTGACCTAAATTACGAATTGTTATTATTATTCGTTCTATAATCGATGTAACATGGACGTTCAATCTGGTTTCAAATAGGAGAAGAAGAGTTAAAACGGGAAAACTTCCCCAAAACACCAGACGTTCTACTCGACGTACCGGTGAGGACGGGGGGACATATCATCAGCTGGATTGAGAGCAAGGCATCCTTCGGCGACAGGCAGACCCATGCGTTCAACCTGGACCAGTTTTACGCATACGTAAACCGGTACGTATTCACATGCGTTTAACCGGGACCCGTTGTCCGCATGCGTGAATCGGTACGTAAACGCATGCTTTCAACCCGGATCGGTCTTCTGCATATATAAATAGGTGTGGTGCAGCAACGTTTTCAATCCAGATTCGTTTTCCGCATACGTAAATAGTAATATAAGCGCATGCGTTCCACCCGTACATATACGTGGATGGGAACTTCTATCAACAGATACGATGCCGCAAGTTTCTAATCCAATCAGTTCCACACGCACGTATAGACGGTACGTGTTCTAATAGGTAGTAGTTTATGTGTGCAGTTAACAAGCTGCCAACACCAGCACACCACACGGACTGGTGCACAGTCAGTGCACACGACTGAATACAGCCACACCTAGATGTAGATCGCTTGTACGCTACATGACAAGACATCATCACGCTCACAGGAAGTCACGCAAAACGTATTCTTGGCAACACAACGCAATGGGAGACTGTGCCCTACAGACGACCCTACGTTTGTCACTGCGTCTGCCAGTGCTGAGGCATATCTATTGGTGACCCTGACCTTGTTTACCCAGGCTATAGCGCGTGTTACTAGCATAGTGTGGCATTGGGTCTTGCATTGTGTTGTCATGGTTACGCAATTTAATGAGCCAATGCGTCCTCCGTCGTGTTGCCATGGATACGCAATTAGTTCCAGACCCCCCACTCGTATCTGAATAGTTTATTTGACAGCTTATGCTGCTGCTTCTTTGCGCAATACGCCGTCTTCCATTGTATTCCAGCTATTTTCTGATCTGTGAGTTTATTATCACTTGCAGATATGGCCCTGGACTGGTAATCTACTGGTTCGGTTTCATCGATGAATTAGACACTGCGGCGACAAGAGAGTCCGGAATACTCATACAGGTGCGTCTAACTATGCCGAAAGGGACTTTTTAGGGTGTTCTAGAGCCATAAATATATATATATATATATATATATATATATATAATATATATATANTATATATATATGTATGTACATGTCCAAATATGTATGTGTGTATTATATATATATGTATACGTAATATATATATAGTATATATTTATATATGTATATATATATATGTATGTATGTATGTATGTATGTATATGTCCATATATGTATGTGTGTATTATATATAAATATGTATATGTATATATATATGTGTGTGTGTGTGTTTGTGCGTGTGTGTGTGTGTGTGTGTGTGTATGCGTGCGGGAGAGAGAGAGAGAGTGTGTGTGTGTATGCGTGCGGGAGAGAGAGAGAGAGTGTGTGTGTGTGTATGCGTACGCGCGTATGTTTAAGTTTAAGTGTACATACTATTTCTATGAGCGATACGAGACACCCGAACATGTGTTGTGGTACCCTACTTTCATATCATACACAGACCTAAGTTTGATAGTGAATCACTATTTACACGGTTTACCTGAATTGCTCATACATACAAATGCGTCACTGACGAGTTTGCTAGCACCGACTTCTCGTGTGTATGTAGAACTAACCTGGCCGCATGCTCCTACTTGCTGTCTGTTGTAAGCAGTTGAACACGTATTATCTACTTACAAATAGGCCCTCTAATAGGCCTCCTTGTCGATTAATGTGTGTCTCATTGGTGTATGACCAGCCAGGCAACCCTATTAAAACTCAGGAACCCCCTTACTGATTCCATTATCTGTCTTATTTTTCACGACGTTTTTCTTAACTACCTACCCTGAGCAGGACAAATTCCCGGAAAGCATCACCCAGCTGGCCAGCTAGTAAGGGCCTTGTCCTGTCCTGTCCAACACAAACGGGACAGGTGCACCCAGGCCATTCTAGCATACGCTAAGGATATGTTCAACGAGGCAGTACTAAGTATTACACAGACCTCGGTATATAAAGTCACGACGCTGTGTTCCAGTGGATGCTTTGGCCCTCTGTTTACAGCTATACACCGCCATGAAAGATAATCTACTTGTTTTGACCATATACTAGTGCAAGTGTTGGCTATGCTAGCCACCCCCTATAACCGTCGATATTATATTTGTTTGCAATTCTGTTTGCTTCGATACGAATAATGCTTAAGGTCTAAACCCTCAGCTCTATGCTAGTACTTGGAATTGCCGGGTGCTACAGCACCAAATTGTATACCACGCACTTCCACCGAGATAATTAGAGAAATATCCACCATATATACATAGATATATATGTGTGTCTGTGTCTGTGTCTGTGTCTGTGTCTGTTCGGGTGGGGGTGCGTGTGTGTGTGTGTGTGTGAGAGAGAGCGAGAGTATATATATATAAATGTATATATATATATATATATATATATATATATATATGTGTGTGTGTGTGTGTGTGTGTGTATGTATATATATAGATATTATTTATTATATATTATACATATGTGATATATATATATATGTATATATATATATATATATATATATATATATATATATATATATATATATATATATATATATATATATATATATATATATATATATATATATATATATATATACCCTTAAAAATTCCATAAACAGCGTTGAAAAAAATGTGATTAATTAAAATAGAGATGAGTTATATATATCAAAAACAGTCTTTACTACTCTAGTCTTTGATACTTCTGTGAGTATATTGGTATATTGTAAATATGTCGACTATAGTTTAGCAATGTTCCTTGTTTGTAAATCAGCTGCAATTCTTAAAATCGAATGGAAGGTCGTCCCTACTGCTGATAAAATTTATAGCCCTTTATTATTCGAAGCAAATTGCTCTTTTTAACTCCTGGATCGGACGAATATTGAGTCATGAGTGTTCTATAGTCTGCCAAAGTGAGGGCACACTGAGGGTGGTGTTATTTAAATGTTTGTTTTTAAACAAATGTACAGTGTTCGACTATGCACTCCCCGTTTGGGTCCCGCTGAGGGGACGCGTAGTTATGAATACATATCAAATTCGGCAATTCCCCTACCTTTTTTGTTTTCTTTTGAAATGTGTAGATTTCTTCTGGATTCATACCCGAATTCGTTTCTGTTCATTGTCGTCGTCGGAGTTGTCGATCGGCCGTTTAGGAGAAGTATCTGACTTTGATAGGACTCTCTCGATGCGATTGAAATCTTGTAGAGTTTCAATGACTATCTGTTTCAAACCATCATGGGCCTTTTCTGCAATCGTCACTAGACACTTCGACACAGCCGCTGCGATCTCATCCTTCTTACTTTCGTAGAAAGCCATTATATTCTCCTTCGTTTTTTGCATTCCTCTTTTGCCATCGACATATACGAGTCCATCACTCATTATGTTGCCAATCACGGCCCACGGCTTATATTCAAAGTCCCATTTTATGGCCCGTTGCAGATCTTTAATTTTAGTTAACACGGCATAAGGTGGACGCGTATGCAGCGCTTTACTGTCGAGGTCAGTCAAGAACAATTTTAGCAACCTGCTAGATCCATCAAATCCAGCCAGCATCTCTGTATGTAGATCAATGTATAATCTCTGTTTTTCTCCATTGCAATAGATATATCTTTCTCCACGACCTCTTTGTTGCAATATAGATTTCAAACCACGATGGTTAGATTTGAAAGCATCCAACTGTTGTTTCAACAGAGTGCCTACTGTGTCTTTGGTTGTCTGCGCTGTTGCTCGTCGGCGAATATGTCTATCCCATTTACGCAAGTATCTTGGATTGCTTATTGCGTTTGTCTCTGCTTTGAAGCTTGCACAATCAAAGTTGAGCCACCCATTCGCCACTGCTGCAATCTCAATCAATAGTGAATCTCCGTACGATACTGCTAATGATTTTAGCATAGACTGCACTTCCGATATGTCAAAAATTGCGTATTGACTGGATTTTACAACAACCGGCAATTCATCTGAATCACAGCCTGAATGTTCGCGTATTGTCGCTGGTAGCTGCCGGAAGTTCTGTATTTTTTGCTTCGTGTGCAAAAAATAAAGTTTTTCGCGCTCCGCGAACTCGTAGTCCCCATCGAGAATCTCTCCGTTATCTTCGCCACCTTCACTTGCTTTGTTCTTGAATTCCTGTAAGTACTTACTCTCCAGTTTCTTTTTGAAAAAACTAAGGTCGATATCCACTTGGTTAGTCTTGCGAGTGCCGTCCCATCTAGTTCTGATAATAGTAATTTTTTCAAACCCAACATGGCTATCTATGAAATTCAAAGTGTTCCAAGGCCGCATACTGACTCTTGCTGTATCCCTACTCAATAGGAATAAAACATAGGGTCTGCGTTCTCTGAGGAATCGTCTAGACTTATTGTTTCTCAGGGGACTGATATCTCCCAGACCAGGGATATCTACTAGACTAATATTCCCTGGTAGCGTATCGGCCGAGTCGTCTGTGACTCGAACCGCTCTTGCCGTAATTTTGATTTCCAAAATGATGCTACTTTCTTCGTCAAGCTTACTGAGCGCACTACGAGCTGATTCAGGTGTAGTAAAGGGGCCCAAGACACGTCTTGTCCCAAATTTAGAAAACAACTCGTTAGGGTCATCCTTAGGATTATCCTCAAGAATCTCGACCAATTCTTCCCGTGATTTTCCCTTCGTGTCATATCCAAAAAAATTGACGGTCTCCAAGAAATCTTCCGCGTCGATTTCGCTATCTCTCCTGAGTAACTCGCGATCTTCTCCCCATTGTGAAGCGGTTAGATAGACTACTTCCACCTGCACCGTCCCTTCCTGCATAGCTGGATTTGACTCAAATCTGAGAACGTTCCTAGACACGGCGTCAGCATCATACTCCATAATTCGTCCGAAACGTAACCCAGTCAGCGCGTTGAAAAGGGTACTTTTACCAGCTCCTGTATCGCCTACAAGCGCCACCTCCAACTTCTCCCTAGATTTTGACAAATGCTCGGTGACGTCTTCTACGCCCGTCTCTTGGAACTCACTGTACGTCATTCTTTTGATGATATCAATATTATTACGAAGCGTAGAGAAGTCGATATCCGATTTGTGGTGAAAATACGCCGTCAACCGCTCATACAAACTGTTTTCTAGCTGAGACATTGCTGTTTTCGACATATCGACAGTTAAGGTCACCATAATCTTAAGACAACCTTTTTGTTCAAAGAGAGTATGTATAATAAAATTGTTGTTCAAAATAGTATGTTCCTTTTTAGGAGGCTTTTTTGCACAGGTGTCAAACACAGAGACGGAACACCAACAAGAAGATATTATAAAAATAAAAGAAGCTGTTCTGGATTAGTTTTATTTACGATTTGCCACCGTCTTTTATAGATATTTATCACCGATTCACCGAAAGCGTAGCTGTAGGCCTGTAGACTGTAGAGTTCCTATTTCTTTTATTGAACTTGAAATCTGTCTGGAACGCTTGTTCTCTATTTGTAGGCCCCCAAGAGGCCTTCGAGGGATCCTAAATGGAATTTTGTTCCAAAAAATAAGAGCATATGTGGGTCCGTTATTGACGGCTGAAAAGAAAAGTTTTTTTATAAAATAAGGCAGGGAGGGGGGGGGGCGTGGGTGAGTGTGTTTATGTGCGAGCGACTGAGCGTGTGTGACTGAACAACAGTACGTAAATATTTTTGTGTGTGTGTTGAGTGAAAGTGAGGGAAGTGTACATCAAGAAATCTTAGTATCTCACCCTCAGGCCTCAGCTCACCGCCTGTCCGCCTCACCCTGTGCGGAGATATTCACAGATTATTAGCTACCCTCTTAGAAGAATAGCTTTTGGACTCTGCGGCGCCCCAGCGTGTTTTATTATAAATTTTGTTTTGTGTGTATGTTTTTGTAAAACAAAAAACACGACAAAAATCTCTTCCCGTGTCTGACTGTCTGTGAGACATCTCCGAGACTCCGTTCGAGGCACTGTGACTGAGGCCTAAACGGCCTGAATCTGATGACCTGGGTTGGTAAATAGACGGCGCCGACATTTGGCAAACGACATGTCAATTGTCATACATGTCGCGGCGACATTTTGTAGGACATGTCGATCGAGACATGGTGTCGACAGGTCTGCCGGTGGCTGTATCGTAGCCTAATAAAATACACATGTCGAGACGACATGTCATACATGTCAGCTGATGACTCCGTCTCGAATCTCGATGTTTTTTTGTTTTGTTTTGTCTTCTTTGTTTTACAAAATAAAACAAAAAATTGTTGTTTCATCATTGTTCTTTTTAAATTTAGAAGGCTATGTCATCATGAATTCTTATTTTGTTAAAAATTTATTGTATAATTGAATGGACTCGAGAAGTTTAGAACTTGTGATTTTAAAATACTGATTTAAAATCACGGGGAGTCGGAGATATGTAGTAAATATTTTTTAAAATAGTAGTACAAGGTGTCCAAACTCCAAACTCCAAACTCCAATGATCCACGGTGACCCGTGGCATTCAACCATGTTCATATCCTTCTATTTTAAAAATTAAACGCATACAGTCATAAAGTCAAGTCTCAACTCTCAACTCTCAACTCACTGACTCAACATTCTACAAGGATTCAAGAGTGAACAAACAATTCTGAAAACAAAAAATTACATGTGCCGACTACTGACTGCTCAAGCGATTGCTCGCATATGATCTAAATGAGTAAATGAGTGAGGAAATCCGAAATGGACACGACTGTGCACTGTGCAGTGTACACTGTACAGTGTACACTCCCACTGACTGTATGTAAGTATGTGATTTTAGATTTAAGATTACATAATGTGATTTAACCCAAAGGTTACATAATCATACTCTAAATATATTTATTTATTATAAATATATATATTTTACTTTTTGTTTCGGGTTTTTGCTATGTTTTGTTTTCCACAATAAATAAAAATACATAGTCAAAAAGTCAAACTATCCACAAATCTGAAATCTGACATCTACAATAAATTTTTACAAAATAATTGCCTGAGATGCTGAGATTAACTCATAGAGAGATGCTGAATTGCCGAGGTTATGGCTCTTCTGTTTGGCTATTTACTCATGGCAACTGAGTCCTGGCGGCTTGTCCGCCCCTGGACCTGGGGCTGAGCTCGTAAACGACCTGTCTTTACCTATGGCGAGTTGGCGACGTATCGCGACTGTCGTTTACGTGTTTGTTCTAGTGACGTGTCGTTACATCGAGGTTGCAACATGTCATTTTTTCAATTCAAGACATGCAGCATGGACACCCTCTCTAGGTTAAGTACATAGTAAACGATAATGTCGTCTACTATGTACAGACTTGGCATAAAATTTGACGACACGTCGCGACTCGCGGTCGTTTATTTACAGTGCAAGTGTGCGACATGTCGCGACCTTATGCTACTTGCCAGCGTCTACTAGTAGTTAGCCTGGGGTGCATAACCAATCCTATGGCCTCAGGGCCTTTAGGCCTCATCAACTGAGGCCCTAAGGGCAAAAATTGGCACGTCAACGTAAAACGTACTACGTTTTCATACGTTATAGCAGTCTGGGTTTGTGCTCATACTACCGGAAAACGGGAAACCGGTTTCGAAACTAAGCGTTACCGTAGAACGTACTACGTTTTCAGCCTATTTAAGGCACGTACCTGAGGAGGCTCACTCTCGACTCTCGGGTCTCTACTCTCTTGAGTCTCTACTATGTAGCTCCTAGAGTAGAGAGTAGAGTGAGAGGAGCTGGAGAGGCCTGGACTCTACAACCGGGGCCCTGGACTGCTAAAGAATTGATAGGCATGTTCTATACTTTTTTAAAAACAAAAGATCAAATTAAAATAGGCCACAGCTAATTTCTTTTCCCATCATTCAGAGTCCCAGCTCCAACGAACCAAGCTCAGGCAGGCCGCTTTTCTCTCTCTCTCTAGTAGTATGTACATAGCCCCAGGCGGCTAGGCCACAGCAGTCCAGCACTCCAGAGTTCACACGGAGAGAGTGCTAACTCATGAGTCATAACTGTTGAGTGTTGTTGACTCGTTGAGTTGTGTATGTAAGACGTAAATACGTACAAGGGTTGGAAGTTCGTTGAATTGACATATGATTGGTAGGATAACACGAGTAATTGAGCATACTGTTCGACAGTGACGCAGTGATTCCTATTCAACACTCCCCTGAGAGTTCCTTCTAGAGTCTGGACTCAGATCTCAGCCTCACAGGATCTCAATTCTTTGGCGGACTCAACGGCTCTGGCGCTCCGCGACCTCAGCCTGAGGCGCCCTAAGCAGCTAAGCCCTCAGCCCCTTACATACCCCCTCACACTCACAGCTAATATATGTTAGCCGCCTGTTACATAGCGTTGTATTATTGTAGGCTACTTGGAAAAAAGAGTATTGTTGGCTGTTGTGCGCACTATGCACATGCGTGAGTGTAAATATGTATTTTTTGCCAATACAATATACACCCGTGTGTCCATGACCCTCTCTAGACCTACATAGAGAAAGAAAAAATTGCCACAACGGACTAACGTACGTAGGACGTTATACACCAGAGTAGTAAAATATACACACTTCCAAAGTTCCACAGAGTCACAGTCTCACACAGTATTTATTCCACAATCCACAGTTCCACACCTTACAACAAAAAAAAAACTATCTGATTTTTTATTAAAAAAACAAAAAATAGCCTTCTTGTATCATAGATTCATAGAAGGCCATCTATACATATTTTGTTTCTGTTTTGTTTTTTTAAAAACAAACACATGTCACAGACCAAAATCAAAAATTAAAACAAAATAGATTTTAGGACAAACAGAAATCTAAAAATACTCCGAATGCAATCGTTATTCCATTGGATAACGAAGCAATTTTTTTTTCAATACTGAGATACATACATACCACTTTTATTTTTTAATTCGGTGGAACTCCCATGGAAGTTCATTCACACACAGTACACTGGAGTCTGGACAATGCACTTACCGGCTGCCGCCTGTTGGAGTGCTGGCGCGTGCCGTTTGTCCCTTTTGTCACTTGTGTTTAGTGTTGTTGTTTTTTTAAACAAATACATATGTACATAAATATATTGTTTTTCTTTTTAGAAAAATATATAATTCGAGTCGTCGAACTTTTTTTTATAGAAATATATTCTACGTTCAAGCAGGATCACAATCTGTACAAATAAATTATAATAAGTATAAAATGGCACGATATTTGGAAGCAAGTATTTATTTCGAACAATGAAGGGAAATGCAACATCACTACGTGAGACCTACCTATACGAGCACCTTTGTCGGAAATTTGCTGATCATGAGAACGTTACCATCGATATGCTTCGTTTTGAATCACACAAAATACAAGAGAAAGCTAAAAGTTTGTTTGGACAGACCAGTGCGGAAGATGTAGCTAAGCACCTGGAGCAAGATAGTGGGTTGGTAGAAGTTGCTTTAATCGGCCAAACCGGTGCTGGAAAAAGTACGCTATTCAATGCTCTTACAGGTATACGATTTGGAAAAGTATCTCAGTATGATCTGGAAGCCGTGTCTAGGAATGTGCTCAGATGCGAGTCTGATCCGAAATTGATGCGAGGACAGGTGAGAATAGAAGTGCTCTATCTCTCTGAGACTCAATGGGAAGAAGATCGAAACTCGCTTAAAAATTGGGCTAGCGATGATCTGGATGAATTACGTGATATCTTGAGAAATTTAGGGTATACAACGAGAAACAAAACGGAAGTGGAGTTAGATGCGATGCTGGATGAAGTCCCTCCCAATCTGGTGTCTAAATTCGGTAAATGGGTTACCTATAATACATACTCGTCATACGAGTTAGCTCGTGTTGCGCTCAGCGAGTTCGACAATGAAGGTGAAAGTATAGCTGAGATCAAAATTACAGCCAACTTCGAAGAACGGCTACCGCCAAATATCAGCCTGGTCGATGTTCCTGGTCTGGGCGATTCCAATCCACTGCGAAACAACAAGTCAAGGCGCTTTCTCAAAGAAAAGCGTCCTTATGTCTTCCTCTGTTTGGCTAGAGAGGCGGGGAAGGTTAAGTACGGACCTTGGACAATGCTAAATTCCGTAGATGATTATGTTGGCGTAGAAAAAGTCACAATAGTAAGAACCAAATGGGACGGTACACGTAAAGCTATCCATGTCGATCGTGATTTGGACTACTTTCAAGGAATGCTAATGAAGAAGTATCAGCTCAAGGGCAAGATCGAATATGGTGATGAAAAAGATTACAGTGGGGAAGACACAGATAAAGATTTCGTTGACGATACTGATGAGAATCCTGACGAATTAGCATACAAACGTGATAGAATGAAGATAATCAAGAGCCTGCAGCAGATCAAGGCAACAATACGCGAGGATGATACATGCGACACTGATGCTTTGCCCGCGATCGTCAATTGCGCTCAATACAAAGACTTCGATGTGGCCCCAGTCCTTCAGAATCTGAAAGCTTTAGCAAAAGCGCATGGGAAATCACTTCTGATTGAAATTGCGGCCGTCGCAAACGGATGGCATTTTTTTGAGCGCGATAATTTTATATCGGAAACGGAGAATTTAAATAGTTCTACGTATCTTGGTAGTCTAGATACACGAATACGTGACCGAGCAGTAAAAACACAAACTATGAAATATGTCCGAAGGCTGCTGGAGCACCAGCTGAATCTTTTCGGATCTAACTATAGTGGACTACGATTTGTTTTAAAGCAAAGGGGTCGAGGGGAGGTTATGACATACTGCGAGAAAGAGCGGCAGAGGAAATTTGTCGATTTGAACAAAGAGATGCTATCAGGGTTTGAGCAGTCTACGAGATTACTCAGAATTTATCTACGGGACTTAACTGGAAAAACTTTGCCATGGAACCCTCCGCATGCGGTAAAGTCCAAAATCGAGCGCCTACAACGAATTATGATCAAGGACGAATTCGAATCCAAACCAATTGCAGTCATCGCCGAAATCATGAAAAGGGCGTATGTATGTGTAGGAGGGAAGGAAGCGGTGAAACTTACAAAAGCCAACATCTTGAGATTCTATGATTCACACAAAGAAGAAATCGCTTCAGCCGTTGCAAACTGTTTGATTAGAGTGAGGGAGAAAGCTGCTTCGAATTTGCTAAAACTGGTCAGCGAGACTCTTTCAGATTACAACAGAATAGGAAGCCTTTTGCAAAAGGTGACCAGACCCGACACTCCCTCTGACCAGAGCATGGCACGTCTGCGACTTCACGACGGAAGTGAACAGAGCAGAGTCCGAAAAAAGTCTCGCCCAAATTGAAATCTACATATATGCGTATTAACCCCCCCTGGTCGGATGGCCCTGGTAGTGAAGTGTCGGAGGCAGTCTTGACAGTCTGTCTATTGCAGGCGGAAGAAACAAGCAGTCGTTTTATGCAAGCCGACTTGATTGAGTCTTGAATTGAATTTCCATATGGTGCACTCGCGTATAGATAGGGTTGGGAAATGCTTATACTTGAGTCCATTAAATAGACCGTCCGATCAAAGAGTTAATTAAATATTTAGTGTAAATTGCTCAGAATGACCAGGTCCCTATTTCTATTCACTTGTTGAGTGTATTCAATTTTCAGTCATGGACTCGTGCGTATGCGTATATAATAAGTAATTATATATGGCTATATGCGTGCCTGGATAGGTATGTGTACATGAGTATGTCAATATATATGTATATGGGAATGTAAACAGGCTCGTGTATGGCAAAGTGGATTGGTATGTCTATGTGTGTGCGAATAGACATGTGTATGGCCATGTTGATAAGTGAGTATTATATATATATATATATATATATATGTGTGTGTGTGTGTAGTAATATGGATAATATTTATGTGTATATATATATATAATATATATATATATATATATATATATATATGTATATATATATATATATAATAATATATATATATGTATATATATATATATATATATATATATTCATTTTTATAATATATATATTTATATCTATTTCAACATCCGTATAGTGTCAGTACACGTAAGGGTAATATTAAATGTATAGTATTTACGGAATATTCCGGGTTGAAAATGCCTTCGTCTGTTTACCCTGGATAGAAATATCCCATCATCTGGTAGTGTATGGTGCATTTGTATACATACATACTCGGTATGAAAAGCTCACAGCAATAATCTATCACCAAACGTAGTGAACCAGACATTCATAATGTACATATGTAATTGCAAAGGCATCGCTGTATATTTATGTATATGTCACAACTCTAGAGAGTGCATATAGAAACACTTCTACAGAAATTCTTGTACATACTGTCCATTCCCTGTCTTACGAACCTGCGCCCTTATAGGTATCAACTTATAGGTATCAATAAACTAGAATAACGCAACAAAGACCAACATGCGGCCATAGAAACAAAGTATCCATCCCGTGCACTCGTGTATATTCATATCCTGAACGATGAAAGAAAGAATCTCAGTTGCGCCACATACGACTTTGACATACTTGATCCATCCCAGGCGCAGTGGATAAGCAGCGTGATTAAATCCAATCCTCTTTTGTCATCCCATTTCGAATTTCTCATACTTTATCCATCCAAAGCGCAATCGAATAGCGGTGAGATATAATCCAATCCTTCTTTCTCCTTCCTAATTTCGGGTTCCTCATACTTCATCCACGCAAAATGCAATCGATAAGCAGTCCAACATAACTTGCGGATGTCATCGGAAGGAAATCCCATTCCCATTCTGCCATTTTGAGACACCCCTATCCAATTTGTGATTTTCCTCTCTAACTCGGTTCATAGTTCAAATTCCGAAGCACATAGTTTCTTACATAACTTTATTGTTTGTATTGGAATCCCCATGGATGGTGCTGTTGCATATTCGATACTACTAAATAAGCAAGTACTTGTCGACGACGACGCCGATGATGACGCAACAGAGCGTTCTCCATTAAACACTGCACGTGCCTTGACACCGGACCCATACTATTCAGCAGGTTCAAGCGCCTATCCAATCCACCCACATACGACTAAATGCTGTGTGTAGTGTAAGTATCAACCAGTGAAGGCCGCATCAGGGCATTCAAGGCCCAAATTGTTCTCCCCACGGTGCGTGGTCGTTTGGTTTATATTAATAGTGTAGAACTAATTCACCAGCAATTGCCCACTAATTTACCTTGTCGCGATGAGCACGTCGACCTACCGCATGGTACACTCGCCTGTCAGATGCAAACACACTCCGGTAGTCTCTGTTCACATGGCGGCTGGCTGGGGACCACTGCTGATCTCTGCAAGATTCATTCCGTACTGAGGTAGCTCGGCTCGAACCTCCTCCTTAAAAAATATAAAGATGGTAATATATATATATATACATATATACACATACAGATAAATATATATATATAAAGATGAGGGATAGGAACGGACTTCCAACACTTTTACGCTCGATTAGAAGGCTTCTCACTTTACACATGCCATAATATATACGCTTTCGATTGGCAGTGAATGATAATATAAACACTCTGTGGGCTAGCGGCGACTTTATGGCACTAACATAGCATACTGAAAGAGCTCCCACTCTTCAAATATCAATGTGTATATACTTATCGATGATGTAAGTAAGCGTGCACGCATGGCCCTCTATCCACAGATAGTTTATTCTACTCATCGCATACTAATGTTCCTCATCGTGGCTAGTGATAGTTGCCTCTATAGTATTGACTTACAAGAACCAAACAGTTCGACAAACCTATTCACACTCGTCAACAACTTATTGACTCTTTTACGCTTGACATACCATCCCATAGTGCGAAAACAGTTCAAATAAACCTATTCACACTCACTACAAACGCATTGTCAGTCACTTGCACATTGGCAGTGTCAAAACAGTTTAACAAAATTTTCCTACCCACTCAAAACGTACCGACAGACACTTTTACGTTTGACATACCATCCCATAGCGTAAAACCCAGTTCGACAAACCCATTACCACTCGCCAAACACGCATATAACAAGACGCTTTAACGTTTTGACATACCATTGATTTATCTGCGTGCCAGAAGATGAGCTTGCTATCCTTCAGCACCGGAGGGCCTACGGGCGGTGTAGTTGCTCGCACAGGAGCCGGCGCGGCACTGCCAGGGACTGGTGCAGATGATGGAGAGGTATGTTAGTAAACAGATAAGGATAGTAAACGAATACGGATAGTAAACAGACAAGGAAAGTGGTCAGGAGGTTGACGATGTACAGGATAGATATGTGCAAAAGATATGTTAGCAAACGGATAAGGATAGTAAACGGATAAGGAAGGTGGTCAGGAGGTTGACGATGTACAGGATAGGTATTTGCAGAAGATATAAGTAAACGGATACGGAAGGTTGTAAGAATGTTGACGATGTACAGGATACTTATGTGCAGAAAGTATGTTAGAAAACGGGGCTTCAAGACGAATGGGATAGAGATGTACAATATGTATGGTGGTAAACGGAAAAGGAAGGTAGTAAAAAGGTCCGACTTATAGGAAAGATGTGTCAAATAGTGTGATAGTAAACCAATAAGAAAGGTGGTGAGGAAATTGAAGTCGTCAAGGATAGAGAAGCACAAACAGTATGTCAATAGATAGACAAGGAGGCACTGGTGGAAATGATAGAGATGGACAGAACGTGAGTCAGTAGATGGATAGGAACGGGCGAAAGAAGGGGCTCAAGATGATGTATAAAAAAAAGTGAACGTATCATTGAATGGCAGAGAGAGCGAGAGCTCACAGATGCACCGCGAGTTTGTCGATATACAAGATAGCGGAGTTCTGACTGAGTAGTTAAAGTGGTGTACAACTTCTGTCGATAGGCAGTAAAGGAGCGGCTGACGAACGAGTACTGGATATATTTACAAGAGGGATGTATAGACAGAGCAGTTGGGCAATGCGTCAGTTTGCTCACAGCAGGTTATAACATAACAATCCTATCAACCTGGATCGCTCTACATTAAGCTTAGTCAAGCAGTATCTACATTAAGCTTAGTCAAGAAGTACTTACCTGCAGGCTCCTCCTTGGTGTACGCCTGGAACGCGGGCGGTGGTCCCGAAGGCGCGGCGGAGTAGGCCCCAAATGCCGGGGGAGGGCCGCCCTGTTAAGTGAAAAAAAAGGACCGGCCGTATGAGTGAATGCTTTGGTGCATGGCTTGCAGTCCATGGGCTGGTAAAAAGACTTTCAGTTCTAGTTCCAGCAAGCCATATCATCTACAACATCCTCTTAAATGATCGCCGCTATAACAATCCCCTTCCAATTATAAACGGCTTGCTGACCACGAGCGGGTTCGGTTGCATGAGGGAGGGGTGTGTATTGAATGGCTCTGCTATAGTGACGTTCGGTACAACTCTGGATGCACATGACCATACAAATTCGAGCGGTATATATGGGAACACTCACGCATGCCTACATTTCTGAACTTATACCAGGTATAGCTTCATATTAAAGCGCGCTAATATTCTAAAACATGTCGCAAGTCCGTACCACGTGCTTCCCCAGGCATGCCTACGAGTACATGCATATATACACACAAATGCACACACCCAAACAAGTAGAAAAAGACTACATATCCATATATACGTAAACTTACCGAGGGTGGTGGTCCCGGGGAGGACCGTTGTTGCCCTGGAGGGCCGTTGTACATGCCCCCCATTCTCGGAGGGGGGCCATTTGGCCTGAAGTTGGGGTCTCCACGATAGCCTGGAGGTGGACCGTTCATACCAGGAGGTGGACCGTTCATACCCGGAGGTGGGCCATTCATGCCTGGTGGGGGCCCGTTTCTGCCAGAATTGGGGCCGTTCATACCAGGAGGAGGTCCATTTATGCCTGAGGGAGGGCCGGTAGGTAAGCGATGAGACAGCATACGAGATTGGGATCAAGAATGGGAACGTGATATTCAATGTTTTGCTTGAATGCTTCGAGTTTGAATACAACGAGTACTAAACTTGGACACTCAGATGAAACTTGTGATATATATATATATATATGCATATATATATACATATATATATATATATATATATATATGTGTGTGTGTGTGTATATCTCACGACCTTACCTCCTTGCCCTTGTGTATAATAGATTGAAGGCGGGCCATTTGCACCCTGTCCCGGTCCGGAAGAACCGGGTGCAGGTGCACTGCTACCAGAAGGTACTACAGGTTTTTGGGACGTCCCGGAACCATCTGTTAACGAAACCCAGCACTCAATGAGATTCGCATACACTCAAACGCATACATACGGTATGTAGAAAAGCGTGGGACGGTTCGAATACTCTCGAATGGGACTGGTATACATCATGTGTATCCGTGTGTAGGGAGGCATGTGACGGAGGCTTTGGTAGGTGTGGGCTGTAACAGTCTTCTAGCAGAAAATTGTTCCTGTGTACATCTATGTGCCCTAGACTGACTATATATGCACTGGTCCCCGGTTGGCCCCTTTATGAATTGGTTTGGACAACAAAATCAATACTACACACTCATAGTACTAGATTAGGGTTTATCTGTTTATATACAAGCCGCAGATACATTTGAAAGTATTTGTTTGGCTGACCGCACACTCTTCTTCAGCGACATCGTACGCACTAGAAATATATCGCGTATACATACAAAAAAACAAAGACTGGGATGAACGTAAATCCGAGATCCAATTCTGTAGGTAGACACCTGCTGAGCTAGCCACAGATCCATTGTTCCCCAGCGATAATGCACCATGAGTTATCACTACATAAATACGGTAAGAACATATAGACTATCCCTCACGCAAACCATGTACGTAAACAAAGAAGTCTAAAGATATATTTGAACATAGATACGATCATTACCTGCTGAGCTATCTACAGACGCACCCGGCGGCCCGTTCTGTGACTGTCCTGGGGCGCTACCCGCACCAACAGACCCTCTGGTAGATCCATCCGCGGCCAAAGACGTACGAGTCTGACTTTGTTGGTTCATTGGGTTCGAGCCTGGGCTTTGGCCTGGGTGTGGTCCTCCTGGAGCTGAGTTCGGCGAACCGGTATTTGAGTTTTGGTTCATACCGGTATTGGGTGGCTGATTAGGAGGAGGGCCCATTTGTCCCATTTGCCCTGGCATGCCCATACCTAGAGTTGACAGTAAAATGTTTTATGTGAGGTTCTTGTCTGATGACAACCAGGAGCCTCATAGATCATGTATTCAATGCGAATATCATGCCAATACAGACCAACGCACACAATCAACTAGATTTGGCTTACTACCAACAACTACTTACCCATCGGTCGGCCTCCATTCATCGGTCCTGGTGGCCCCATTCCGGGTGCGCCCATGTGACCCATCATATGGCCCCCCATTTGTCCCATTTGTCCCATATATCCAGGCATTTGCATCGGTTGACCAGGCATTTGACCAGGCATTTGCATGTACGGGTTGTATCTGGAGGCAAATGATTTACCGTTAGAAAAGTTCCCACAAACACACCGAGTGCATAAACTGCGTTTATCATATCACAGCAGCACTCTCCTATAGATACATGTCAGTCCCCAATAAATGATCAGCACGCATACATGACCCCTATCGTAAAACTCATCTATACGCGCATATGTTGCGAACTGACTATATGATTCATCGGAGATCTGTATTTTCCCATAAAAAAATTGCTAGTGTACTCCACAAACGCCCTGAAGACATACATACCCTTGCTGCATTTGGGGATTCATGCCGTACATCTGCTGCGGTGGCATGCTCATATGCTGCGTATTCATTGGTTGTTGCATCTGTGGCATTCCATAGTTAGACTGTTGTGCATTGGGCCCGGGAGAATCAAGTTTTTGTTTCTTCTGCTCCGGGCCGTCTTGTGGTGCCAATCCTCGTTCGACTGTGAATATGTTTGATTGCGTAATTACAATATTTGGCATTAATTCGGAAAAAAAACACTCGATAAACAGAGCTTCAACGACTACATCCGTCTATAACACAGTCAGCAACGATAGTATCTGCACAGCATTCCGATGTCTCCCATTCCGATTTTCATATGCATATAATCGGAAAAAGCATTGATTATTGTCGAACAAGTGGTAAATATATAATATTATCTAAGAATCGTAGCGAACGCAAAGAGATATACATAGCATGTGTCCGTGTGAAGAACACATATTTATATATATATATATATATATATACGTACATGCATACATATATACATATATATATATATATATATATATATATATATATATATATACTATATATATATATA
>NW_014040397.1:81983-112137 GCF_001186125.1 Sphaeroforma arctica JP610 | reverse complement strand
TATACTNTTAGTATAATATACTATACCTATATATATATATATGTATATTNTATAGTTATATATATATTATATTATATATATATATATATATATATAATATGTGTGTGTGTGTGTGTGTGTGTGTTTGTGTGTTTGTGCATGTATGTATGTATGTATGTATGTCTGTATATGCATATATATATATATATATAGGTATATATATATAGGTATATAGGTATTCATGACAGCCATAACCAGCAAAAAAAACCCCAAAGCTTAGAATACCATTTGTTGAACCTTATCTGCACTCGACTTACCCGCTTTTTGTTGCAACGCAGAAGCCGGTATACCTTCCATTCCAAACACCTCTAAGTCCACGGACGTCCTACCCTCCTTCGCATTAGGCACACTCTTGACTTGTTCTTTATGGACTTGCATACAATGTATAACCATACCACCCGCCGTATTGAGCTTCTTACTACACACAATACATTTGAAATGCTTTGCTTTCTGGTGCATAATCAGCACCTTCTCATCGTCAAACTCGCGGTCGCAGTAGTAGCACCATGGTTTTTGAGGTTTCGATTTTTTCTTCTTCCCCATTTTATATATATATATATAGCGCTTGCGCTGTGTGTATCACTACACGCTCACAAGCTTATGTATATGTATATATATATAGAGAGAGAGCAATAATACTATCACTTTTTAGGGTCTACAAACGATATATATCTCGGATAAGAAGCTAACATCTATCAGAAGCAACATGTTGCAGCTGTGAGGCGATTTGAGAGCACGCGAGCCAAATGAGATAGTTTCCGACACACAATAGTACATGTTTTAAACTATATTTTCTCAATTATGTTACCCTGAAAATCGACTGTAACTTTGTTTTTTAATTTCTACTAGATGTTTATTACCAGTATGCATCAGTAAGCTTGCACTATAAGAAAAAAATATTGTACATGTCGTTGACCTCGAAAATTTGCTTATTTTGTCACGCGCTATTTGGCACGGCCCAAACATTTGCCCACACGCGCAATAGCAACCATCCGCCACAGTGACGCCACTATTTGTACATCACGTATATGAGAGTATAGGGACATACACGTACTTCCTGTGTATTATATGATGTACATGAATACATACATACATACATACTTACACGTATAACATACACAGCAGCAAGAGATTAAACCATACCTATCTCATATCATCACAATACATATCGCATTGCTATTACAGCCCATAGTATGCTGAGTGCCGGTGCATCTGAACATAGTCATACTGCTAAATCGTACAAGTCTAGTTCGGCCGAACCAAGTGCTAACAGTAGAACAACTGGGAGTGACTGTAAACAGATTAGTAACTCTCGATTACAGGGGTTGAATAATCTGAATACATATGCTACAGATGCTACTGCGAAGTCCTCTGGGTGTGATGAGAGTGTAGGTATCGATAAGAGTGTAAGAACGACTAAACTTGTCGAAGTGAATGCAACCACAAACACGGCGAAAATACTTGCGTTAACCCGGGCAGTTGCAGTAAATGCAAGTATAAATAATAGGAAGACGCCTAAGTCAAGTGGGCCTATAAATAAAAATATGAGTCAGAATGTGGCGGCGGGCGACGCTACCAGCAGCAGCGAAGAAGGCGAGCTCAGTGACTACGGTGAAGATAATGTGGAAGTGGGTGATGCTTTGAGAAATTCCGGTGCAACAAATGAAGTATCTGAGAGTGCACATATATATACACATACACATACGGATCTAAGTAATACACGGGCTGATGCGAGGGACAGTGACGCGAGCGCTTATAGGAGTAGAGGCTCTCGATCGCTATGGAACATCGCTGCTGACGAGGGTGTGTACCTACTTGATGTTATGTATTAATGCTATTGTGGAAGTTCTTCGTCGTGTGTTTTTGTATGTGTCTCATAAGACCATGTGAGAGTTCTATTTTTTCTCTCCCAGAAGATTGAATTGTGGCCTTCTTTATCACAGCGGTATTTTACAACTATATGCACAATCAGCCTATAAAATAATATAATACACGTGTATATATGTATATATGCTATATGTAAGCGAACGTAAATCTATATATATATATATATATATGGGTGTGGCTGTTTGGGTGTGGCTGAGTGTGTTGATTTTATACACGTATAGTATACATTCGTTTAAATGGATATATATATATATATATATGTTTGTTATATACAAAAATACAAATGTTTTTTATTGAATTGTGATATAATATATAGATATATATATATAAGTATATTCATAAAAGTGTATATATATATACCGTTTGTGTTTTCTCACTCGCTCCCCTACTCACTACCCTTCCGGTGTACCCACTTCCACAGACAAAGTCGATGAATATGAAGAGCTTCTACGAAACCACGGGCGCTCAGCTGCCCTCGCCGAACAACGCGACGATTTTCACTCCACACATAACAACCGAAGACAACACTCGACCAGCCAACAAAACCAGAACCGTAGGGATTTCTTCGATTCAATCGGGTCTTTAAATGGGCCTGGAAACCACCGTCTATCTCGTGCATCCTCGCACGTGGTATCGCGCTCACAGTCTATAGCCGAGACATCAGTAGTAGCCGGGTCTGGTCCTTGGGGTGTGGGTGCGGGTGTGAATATCAGTGGCATCAACACCAATAACCGCAATCAACTGGGTTTTGGATTTTTCGACCCGTACGAGACCGTAACTACCACACACACGCCTGATTCTGCCACCACGACGTATGGCGTGGGTACCAGTCTATCGGCAAATGGGGCTGGGCCCGATGTATTGGGAGGCCATCCCTTGGCTATGCGTGCGCCTGAAGGGTTCGAGGGCATTCCTGTGGTTTCTGCGGGCCAAAAAAAGCGAGAAGCGCAACGGAAACGTGCAAGCACGGTTCGTAGTACGAATTCGTTTGGGTTAGAGAGAGACAGGGAGAATGTATTGGATGTAGGGGATGGTCAGTATGGGTCTTACGCCTCTCTGCACTCACACCAGCGCTTGCAGGGCTTGGCTCAGAATGCAGCAAAAAGCGGCCCGAGAGACAGAGACAGGGCCTCTCGAATCAGCAGAGATTCTGATACTGGGCTGTATAGGTCGAGGGATGGGTATGCACACACCCACACCCGTGTACGCTCAGCAAGTACGCAGAGACGGGACTCCAGTCCTACCCGGTCAAACAGGCGGAGCAGGCTGCACTCCGATTCGGAAAAAAGGTCCGGTGTTGCGGAGGATACCGTTTTCCAGAACAAGGCTTTCGTGCCGAAGGATCATGTGTTTTTCGGCATGGAATTATTCAAAGGTGTGGTTCTTAGAAGTCGTCTTCCTATAATTATATCTGTATGGAATTGTTTGAATATGCTGTCCTTGAAGCGATTGATTGTGTCTTTATTGGTATGGGGCTATCCAAAGTGGTATTTCGAAGTGAGCAGGGTTAGCTGCTATATGCTTGCTAGTACAAATGTTGTGGAAAGCGGGAGATTCTGTCATCAACGAGGTGTGCTAGCTCTGGTGTTCCTGTGGATAAGTACTAACTTGTGGTATATGAATAGATCGTGTTTCAAGTATTATGTGTGATAGTCAGGCACGTGTCCCGAAAGGGTCAGAGTATAGCGGCTACACGCTTGCTTGTACCAATATTATATAAAGCATGAAAGTCTCCCTTCATAGGGATGTGCTGTCTGTGACCTGTTGTTCGGTGGGCAGTTTAAATTACTCGGTTCATTCAGGTGTTCAAATTTATACATAAAGCACGGGCCGTATCTCCTCAATGCTTCTGCCTGTAAAACCCGAAAACCTGTATGTTCTGAAGATTTTATTTTATTGCAATGGTGTACAGGCTTGAGGTTGAGAGAAGAGTGAGTACTAGCCTAAACCTGCATATTTTTCTTATTGTGTTCACTTCAATGAGGGGCATTCCCTTGGCCGCTCGTTTTTAGTCCATTGCTATAAATAACGATCCCTCAGAAGACCTCAGAAAAAAGATCGCCTAAATTGCTCGCACAATGTCTTAATTGCACACCGCCTGCTAAACCCGTCACAGATAACGATCATTTGGAGACCCTCACAAAGAAGCACAAAAGCTCACCCGTTATGTTTGGCTCGGGTATAAAATGTGACGCGGCCTCGGCCATTGTCGAGGGAACTTTGTCCTGTGAAATGCCCTATTCAGCTTCGACACTTGATCTCAAGAGTATTGCGTCGGAGAACGGACTTGTAGTGGAGGACTTAATCACTGGGCAGTTGATGCCCAACTTACCATCCCCTCCAGTTGAAGGGAAAGGTAATCAAACTAGTCCTATACTCTATATGTTATTGTGGAAGTCGCTCGCGTGTTGTGCTATGGCAAGCTCATGGATCATATTTGGTAGTTGGTTATCTCGATAAAGCTTGTTCAGCGTCACGTCTGGGTCGGTGTGTATACGTGCGTGAACGTTCACTCGAGTGAGTGTGTGTGCGCGTGTAAATATTGAAAAACCTGCAGCTGGATGTATGCTGATTGTTGGTTACTAGCACAGCGCGCCTTGTTGATATCTAGTAAGGTCGAGTTTTAACTCGGGCGCGATTCTTTTCCTCCTTTCTGGATGTCGATAGAACCCGTTAAGCCCGCCGAGCCTCAATCAGAATCCACCAATAGCGACACTCAACCTGTCGTCCAATCAACTGCCGCCAATGGCGAGGTGAAAGTGCACCAAGACGATATCATCCAATCAGAAGACATGGAAATGAGTTCAGAGGACGAGAGAAGTCCACCTGTTGCCATCGAAATATATCCTGCTGCACCCAGACCCACTATACCCTCGACAGCCGAGCCTAACCACACATCGACAAGCGTTGCGTCACCGGTATAGATATTAGTTTTGAATACGCCAGCCCAGCGCTGGGTGTGGATTGCGTTCAGTGTATGCCAATGCTGAAATTCCAGACATGTTTTGTAGTGTATGATACCCATGCGATCGTTGAGTTTGTTTTTGCAATATGAGTTTCGTATAGTCGCGCTGTTTGTGTATGTCTTGGCAAGCTTCTTTCGTTTGAAGTTTAGTATGTATATTTTTTGAGGTGTAATATTATAGAATTTCGCAATTGAGTGTTGTGCGTAGGATTTAAAAACTACGTTAAAGTTATTTGTCAGATTCACGGTCGTGTATATATTTATCGAGGAATCTATTTAGATTGTATCACATGTTTGCATTGGGAAAACTCATCGCACAATCCGATAAGTGATATGTTCTTCAGTCATTCAGTTTCGGTCAATTATATTTATTATCTTCCATACGTCCTAAGTAGGCGGCCATTTCTGTTAATATACCAATTGACGCATCTTCGTGGTATAAACATTCGGAGACCTAGCTTTCAATTCGTAAGGTGGCACTGGCTTATATATACATGTATATTCCGAAACGTTCGCAAATCCTATCTCACTTCACACGCCCCGTAGGCCGTCGATTCCGTGAAGAAGCCGATATCCGCGTCTTCAGTTGACCTAGATAAACTGCGCGCGAAAGCCATGGAAACCATCGTTAAACGCAAGAAAGCACAGCAACAGATGATTGGGTTGGACATAAACGCGTTGCGAGCCCAGCTACTGGCGAAAAAGGCCAAGAAGCCAACCACGGACAAGGACGCGCCCGCCAATCAGAATGCGTCTGAAAGTAGCGTGTCCAATCAGAATCCATCTGTGCCTGCGGCAGCGAATCAGAGCTCGCTCAGCCGCTCAGTATCACCCGTTCCACCATCTGCAAAAACCCCGTGCGTTAACCACGCAGCCGCCTTCCTCAATCGACTCAAGGCCCAACACCCCACTGCTGCACTGCCACCGGCCACCACAACCGCAAGTACAGTTAATAATAATGCGAACGCAATAGCAAGTCAATCCCAAACACAATCCCAGACCCGGACCCAACGCGGGGTTTCGGCACCCCTGGTGGGATCGCGTACACCCATCCCCGACGCAACTCAGACTGGAAGCATGCCTCACAAAAAGGGCCCCAGTACGAGTACTGGGTCAACCCTGCGCCCCGTAAAGAGGGCTGTGTTCCCACCCGAGCCATTGTTCCTGCGCCAGCCCACCGTTCTGTACCCAGACGATACGGATACGGACAGCAGCAGCGACGAGGCCGTTGCCGCTACTAACAGGAACGTGGCCAGTGTTCCACTGACCCATGCCGAGCGACTGGCGAATCTCAAGGCCGAGTTAGCCCGGAGAACACTGGCGAATAAGAGCAAGGCCAAGAAAGCCCGAGTCAGCCTGCTCAGTGCGAGACATAGTGCGAGCTGTACACGAGGCAGCACCCCGATACCGGCGGGGAGGACCAGTCCTGTTACTGTGACGCCCGTCCTTGTGCCTAGCAACTCGGCGAAAAGTACTGGTGACCCGAGCAAAGAGCTGTCAAGTGGGGGTTCGCCCTTGGCGAGTGTACCGGGTGCTCACAAGCGTGCACTGTTGTTGGGAGGTGCTGGTTCGAGTGTTGAGGCTAGTACTCCGGACCCATCAAGCGAGCATCGGGATAAGAGGATTAGGCTGGACACCTCACCGGCGCCACCCTCTATCTCAGAACCAGCAAATGCAGTTGCAACCACAACAGCTGTCGCTGTGCAAGGCTCGACTTCTGCACCCAGCACAACTTCCAATGGGCTGCCTCTGGATGTGCCCGTGCCTGTATCTACAACCGTACAGAATACCACGCACGAGGTTATTATGCAACAACGTGAAACTGTGAGGGAGCACGAGGCTCTCGTGAATGCGTCCAGAGTGGTTATAGAGACAGTACACGCCAAGCAGAAAACTGCGAGTACTATCCGAGATACCGTATTGAGGTGTGTGTGTGAAGATGTGCCCCTGCACCTCTCTGGTGTCGCGTTGTTGTATCATTGTGGCACGCTTACAAAACTCTCACAATATCTGTATAATCTCTCTGATTTTTTTTTAATGGCAACGCAAATACGTACTTATGTATATGTATATATCTGCCCCTGTCGGCTCTCCGTTTATTAGTGTGTAGTCGCTCGTAAGTTTGCGTTTATTTTCCAAAGCATTTTTACTGTCCCAGAGTATCATTACAACTCCTCGTCAACTACATTGTGTATTTATTAGCTATTTCTAGTATACAGTCGTATCAATATACGATACTTTATCACATTTCTAGCAATCACAGTTTTGTGCTATCATAGCACCCAAAATCCACCCCTGTTTTCTCTGAAGTCAAGACGCTAACCTGTGTATATGGATGTTGTTATTCTTCGCTTAACTCTTCGTAACACACTTATGTCCACAGCACGTGTCAACTACAACGGAAACGCGTGGCCGAACTCAAGGCAGCCCTAGCCGAGACCGAAAGTGCGCTGGCAGAAAACGAGACCAAGCTCCGACAGGCAAAGGAAGTCATAGTGGATTCAGCGAGGAAGCACGAATTGGAAACCCTCGAGTGCAAAAAAAGGACCGGTGCTTTGTATATGTCCCGAGTTAAGCTGCTTGATTCTCTGGTCAATAGCCGACGAGCGACATTGGCGCTGAAGAGTGGGTATGTACATGTGCACTAGCCGTGTGTGGTTAGGATATGCACATACAAAGAAGTACGCTGGAAAAATTTGAACTGAATATATCGGGCGTGAGTTGTACCACAGGGTTTTAAACAGTCAATTGGCAAGTCATTCGCCCTATTCACATAATATCACCTTCCCCACTTACCACTATCTACTATCAGGGCCTCAAGTACTGTATATGACGATACAGCCACCGACGCGGAGATAGCAGCCCTTCGCGTACAAGCGACTAAAGATCTCGAAAGTCTCGATGCAAAGCGGGTTGTGTCCTCTCCTCTTGCGATTACTGCCGCCGCCTCTGACAGCGGGTCGAGTGTTGCCATGGCAACCGCTCCCCGGCCATCGCCCGGGGCTGGTGCAGGTCAACAGTCCCAGAAGCATTCAGGCGAGCCTGACAAAGTGCAAATGGAGAGCACCGGCACTAATGTCAGGGAACGAGGTGCAGTGGACCAGGGTACCCTAACAGTACCGCGTCGTACGTGGGTATTGCCTTTTAGAGCGGCGTTAGGTGCCTCGAACGCGTGGATTATTGACACTATAAAACTACAGGGGCAAGCGCAACGGGATTATAACAAACCTGTATCGAAAAGGTCCACCGGTTCTAAACCGCATGGCAAAATGGGAACGGATACGCCGAAGGTGATCATACCTGCATCGAAAGTGCGTAATGGAATAGTCGGGAGACAGCCAGGTACGAGTGGTTTCTTATTGGTGTCTTGCTATTGCAGTCGTGTATTTCGGAATATATCTTTATGGGTGCAGGTTTATCTGATTTAACCTGTTGAGGTGGGTCTAAATCCATACCTCAATTGGCATGAATAATTGTATTACATTGAGAATACCTGCTACAGAAAGTCCATTTGCTTTCTGTTGATACATGTAGTCTTTTAAACACGCCAGCTTACACGCAAACTGTGTACGTACATTAGCATATCTGCATAATTTTGAACGGACGTTCATCCTCAACGGCTCTGTATGTCGGATTAATATCCAGGCGCCACCGCCAAGCCCGGACGACCCGTGAATGATCTTAACAACCGGTTTACGTTGTTAGCAAACCAAGTTGAATCCAACGAGGTACCGGACAGTCAGCCGGATCAGTGGGGTGCTGACACAAGTGGCATGTATGAGAGCCCGCTCAGGATGTTTAAGTCATACCGCTTCGTCCCGTTTTATCGCACGAAAGCGAATTTGAGCATCGCCTCGAACACCTACAGGTGAGGACTACTTGAGCGCTTCATGGAGTCGATGCTGTGTTACCTTGGATTTGATTAGACTACAACGTATAGTGTGATATCTCGATCTGTCGTTTCATTTTGCGATGTTCAAACTCAGTGGTAAAACTCAAATTTAATTTATCAATGTGCCGTTTTATACGTTCGACACCGAACTCCAGTTTGTTCTATACATACTTTGCCTGACAATCTTCTATGAATCTATCTCGTTGCACAGCCACAAAATCGATCCAATGAAGATGTTCTGTATGAAAGAACTGGAGGGCAAAGTGTGCCGCTCCAGCACTTGCAGAGCCCAACACGTCAAGGATTACACCCTTTCCGAGGCCGATTTATTGCAAGACATTGCCTCCTACGCGGGAGATGAGTTAGACGGCCAGGATCAAATAGCCGAGCGTGTAGGAAAACTGCGTAGCAAATACCCCACGCTGGGCGATAAGGAGTTGCAGTTGATGTTGGTATCCGAAGTGAATAATTCGAAGGAAAATGCGGCACGTGGTGGTCCAAAGTATGTTGCGGCAGCCCCGAGGAAGTGGACACCTACGAGCACTCAGCATGCCCTTGCACCGGTAAGTGGCTCTGTGTGATCCGATTAGAACGTATGGTTAGACTCGTGGATATGCACATGAAGTGTACGCTCAGTCATGTTTATTTTTTCCGTGAACACCTTTTCGTTATTATTATTAGGGAATTGCTTCTACCTACACCATGCCCACGATATGTGATTAGTGGTTGGAAGCTAGTTTTACATCTAAAAATACACGACCTGTTTCTTGGCTACAAATGGGATTGAGGGCTATATGTGGTGTGCAAGGCTTATTATTGGCCGTGTTTCTGATGTATGCTATTATAACCCATCAGCCAAAGCGCCTAGACCCTCGAGAGGTCAGCATAGACGCACTGGAGGCTCGCATTGAGGATGCGAAGGCAACGATGAAGATCGGGCACACGCTCAAGGGCAACGCAAGGCGCGACAACACAGACGATAAAGAGATAGTTCGGTATTGGGACTCTGCCAACTCAGGTGTGTAGTCAAGTGGATTGGAATTCCGCGTCTGAAATATTCTCTGCTTATATAGTACTCTGTACGCCGTTTAAACTTATACTTCCACCGTCATACGCGTCATATGGATGTATCCATCGTTGTAGGTGTAAAACGTGATTTTGAAGCCATTCTGAAGAAACACCCACGTGACACATCTCTGTGGATCGAGTTTGCGAAAGACGCCGCCAACACTGCACTGAACGATACCGTTTCCATGGCAACCGTGGAGCAGCGCGAGAAACAGTCCGCGAGGATATCCTTACACGTGCTCTCACGTGGCCTGGAACTGAACCGAGATAGCGAGAGTCTCTGGATCGAGTATCTGACCTTGTACGAAGAACACGTTGATGAGGAAGATGATATCGCTGAGGTGTATGCAGATGCTGTCAGGCTAGTGCCTTGGAGCTTCAAGCTGTGGTGGCACCTGATACACTTTGATAGCTCGTACTCGGAGATGTACAAGACTGTTTGCCGCGCATATGAAGCTATCCAGGTGAGTATATGAAAGCATTTTTAAACATGGGTTTATATGTAAAATCTTTTTGTATGGGTAATACGATGTGAATCTTAATGCATGTTTTACCAGCACATTTCTAGATTACTAGGCGGTATATGATTCCGTAACATATCAGTGTTCGCACATTTCTACCACTAGGGCTGCCTCGATGAGAAGCTGGAAACGCGGGCAAGCTCAACCGCTGCTAAAAACCGAGGGTCGAATATAAAGCGAAATTCAGAATCAAAATCGGGTTCAATAGCGACTACCCGAACCCCACTCACGACAGAACAGCGGAGACAAGACCCGAATCTGGTTATCGCCAGCACGCGTTCCAAATCGCAGAATATAAGGGCACTCGCAGAACAGGCCCGTGCCAAGAAGATACACGCACAAACCCGAAAAGCTGGGCTCGAAGCGCAGCTACGAACACGCGAAAGGGGTCCAATAGATGAGAACCCGGACACTGCAGATGCCATGAAGGTGGATGATCACGAGTATATGTGCTCCACCGATGGCGAGGACGGTTCCACAAGCGATGACGACAGCGATGTTAATAGTGCGGCGCAGGGGGCCTTGGAGGGGGTCTTTGCGCAAAATGGAGAAGGCTCGGAAGAGGGCGAGAGTAGCGGTACAGACATGGACCTGGACCCGGAGACAGAACAGACGACATCCCCAAGCCCAGACACTGATACGGAACAGGGATCGGATGGATACGCGGGTGGCTCTGGACATCATGCGGCTGTGAATGTGGAGGAGTTGGAGGATAGTCTGCTGCGGTTTGCGGTGTATGCCGTACATCTGCATCTGTTAACAGGCCGGCGTGCCACCGCCATCGATCTGTGCGAGAGCATGCTTACGCCTGGTTCTGAACGTGCATACCCGCATGTGAAGACGGGTACGGAAGCTCGAGTACGTACTCACACACAAACCACATCACCAGCTCAAGCTACAAGAATAGTGCCTAAGCAGGGCTCCGTTGTCTTTGCGGGGATCACAGACAGACTAGGACCGGGCAACATTGCGCGGCTGTGGCTGACTTACCTGCATGTGCGAATGTTCCATACTGTGCCTGTGGCGCTGTATATGGACTCCCAGGATGCGCCCGTGCCCGATCTGTTGGGTGAGAGTGTGTTGGAGTGGTCTCGACTACCAGTGAACGTGCTGCGTCAGGCGTATTCCTCGTTAATTGGCCACTACCGGTCGGCCATGGCAGTATTGCACGGGCGTAGGGATCATGGTGAAGTAGGAGAAATAGCTGCAGAAAGGTTCGGTACTCTACTGTGCCTGAGTGCAGTGTGGCTGATAGTCCACCTGGCCGATCCGAGTACACGCGCGTCTGAAATTGCCACAGATACTGACAGCAGTGGAGCGGTCGGTGGCGTCGCGGCAACCCCGGTATCGCACCAGGTGCTGTTCAAGGACGGGTTGGAGATGTTGAACCGTATGTTTACTACCGTAGCAGAGCGAACACAGACAGTACACGCCAGCGAAGATCGCGTACGAGGTGTTATGGTGTACATCCGCCTGTGTATGGCCTGTCAGGAGACCTCGGGCCTGCTTGACTATGTTATAGGCGTAGCGTGTGGGCGAACGGGGTTGGCCGAGTTGCCAGTAAGAGGAGCAGTGCCGAACTGCCCTTCAACATCCCAAGCCCAGGAAGCTCAGACTAGCGATCTGGTTGGTGCTGGTGATAGCAAGAGTGGTACAGACTCTGCTGAGGTCACACTGTCTATAGCGGACGTGCCACGGGTGCTATACGCGTATGTGCGGTGGAGTCTGGCGTGTGGAGATGCGGAGAAAGCTTCCACCCTGCTCACCGTGTGTGCGCGGGTGCACTACAGCCATGACAGAGACATCCTGGTCTCACAGACCATCACCACTGATACTGTGGGAAAATGCATGGACGTAGCCACCCTCTACCGTACCCTGCTGGGGTTGCCTGTCGCGTATGACACCAAACTGCCTACCTTGGTACCGAACTGTGCGGCGAGTTCGTCTGTGAGTGTGCGTAGGCAGGACGCAGCCCTGTGGCAGTGTTACTGTCTGTACCTGCAGTTGGCAACGGGTGCGGAGAGTAACGGAGCTTTTAATGAGGAAGCATATGTGGAGCAAGATGGCGTTGAGGTGGCGTACGATCTCGCGTTGGTCACACTGCAGAGTGGGAGCCCAGCACGTCAGGTGTGTGTATAGAGATTTGAGATGTGTATTTGAGCATAGCAAGAGTAGTGTGTATAGAGATTTGGGATGTGTTTTTAAGCATATAAATAGTAGTGTGTATAGAGATTTGGGATTTGTATTTAGGTATATCTAGAGTAGTGTGTATAGAGATTTGGGATGTGTATTTAGGTATATCAAGAGTAATCGCATTCGTGGTATAGTACGGGATTGGACAATGTTCGAGCTGATTAAAACTATGCATGTGTTGTGCAAGGTGGTGTGGAGATGGGATGTGGTTTTTGTCTTGCTCACTGGCGGGGTGCAGGTCCTGCTCGCTAGGTCTGTGTGTGAATTATGAATCACATGAAATGGCACTACCAGCCAGGACATGTATGTATGTCGATATAAATTATGTATGTGTAAGGTGGTGTGGAGATGGGATGTGGTTTTTGTCGTGCTCACTGGCGAGTGCAGGTCCTGCTCGCTAGGTATGTGTGGGAATTCTGAGTCACATGAAATGACACTACCAGCCAGGACATGTATGTATGTCGATATATATTATGTATCTGTATATTTGAGGAAATTCAGCTAGGAAGACGTGTATATGGTATGTGCTATTTTCTCATTGTATTTATATGTATGTATCTGTATTTATATGTATGTATATATATTTATAAATATATATATGTATATTTATTGACATGTGAAAAATGGGCCATTTCCACGATCGGACGTGCTTGTAGGCACGTGTGGGTGTTCTGATGAAAACATGTTTTCATACATACTCAGTACAAATATACTAATCGCCGTATTTATGGATTCCCTCCACTCACAGGTGTACATAGACTACGTCGAATATCTCTGCGACACGCAGAAACGGCGTGAAGTTCCTGACCTCGAGTGTACCGAACTAACAGTGTATCAGTCCAAGATACAGGATGTTCTTAATAGATGCCGTGTCCGAAACCCGTCACCAGCAATAACACCGTTTGCTACATCCATTGCAGCGAGCTATGGATATGCTATTGGGCTGGGTCGGGAGAAGGACTATAGGTATATATATCGACTATCTCACTATGTTTACGTGGTAGAGTGAGAATCTGTCTGTGTGAATATGTATGTATGTATGGTATGTGCGTATGTGTGTTGTTGTTTTTATGTATAAATTCCAGGTTGTGCTCGGGAAAAGCCATCACCGGCGATAGACCGCATGCTACATCCATTGCAGTGATCATTGGCTATGCTAGTGTATTGGGCGGGGAGATTGACTATATGTATCTTCTACCCGCAACCTCTGTAGAATACCCCTCGCGTATCGCTGTGACCACCGAACCTGTGGGAACGGAACAAAAACTGTTCCAACTATCAACTCATATATAAGAATTTTTATTATCCCTCTATAACTGTAATCAGATTTATTTGTTTATTTATTTATCGTTAAAAAGAGTCCTCTTTAGTGCTTCAGTTATTATTTGCTGCCCAAGTATATGCTCACGCATCTTTCTACCTACATTCAGATTCTCTGGGAAAGTACTAGATTACTTCTTCAATTGTCTACCGGAGAATCGATGGAGCTTAGTGTTCGAAAGCACTCTTCGTTTGGAGCCCGACAATCCATCCATCTCCCTCAAGGCAGTGTATTATCAGTACAGTATAGGTACGTATATTTACAGTTTCTTTTATGTATGACTAGATACTTGCGCGTCGTTGTAGATATCTAGCTCCTTTTTTCCCTTTTTTCTTTTGTGGAGTTCTCTGTTGCATATGTACTCCAACTTGATTTGTAATACATATATTACCATTTATAGTCCGATATGCTTGTCGTCAAGTTTGATGTTTGCCCGTCCGTTGCGGTACCCTATACTTGTGTCTTCAATTATGGTAATATATGTGTATTGAAATCCTATTAAATGAATTTATGTATATATGTACATGGCTGAAACAATTGCCTTGTCATGACAGTCATTGATATATACCTCTCGTATAACTTTTTCATAAACAGGCGCCGTACAGAAGGCACATAATATTCTGGGGCGGTTGGTACGCGCCTGTCCCCAGTTCTTTGTAGCCTGGCGGATGGCTGCGGCTTTAGAGATTAACGAGAAGAAGATTGAGGAAGCCAGATGGCTGTACAGTGCAGGTAGGCATACTTACATACGCCAAGAAGTTGCCATGATTCTCCGTGTAGTATGGGGTATATGTGCGCTCTACATGATTTGTGTATGATACTGTGTCTGTATTGTTATGTATCGTGCCCTTCTTGTAGTCCATGCATGTATATGTACATACAGACTGCTACACTGTACCGCCATACAGCCGATACCCTTCGTATTCACCCTCCCCTAATTGTATCACTTATACCTTCTGGCATGGTTCACACAGTGTATATCGTACCTACTCTCCCCTAATTGTATCACTTATACCTTCTACTCAGGCATGGGTCACGCCGACAGTATATCGTACCCACCCACCCCTCATTGTATTACTTATACCTTCTACTCGGGCATGGTTCACACAGACAGTGTATCGTACCCACCCACCCCTAATTGTATCACTTATACCTTCTACTCAGGCATGGTTCACACACAGACAGTGTATCGTACCCACCCACCCCTAACTGTATCACTTATACCTTCTACTCAGGCGTGGGTAGTCTGCCCTTGTGTGCCGCACTGTGGCAGGATTGGTTAGATTTCGAGAACCTAGACTTTGTCGCCATCTCACACGGCAGCAACCACCAAGCAGCCATCACCGATGTCATGCGTGCGGCTATAGCACGGGGTGTGATTATTGGAAGTACCAGGATAGACACAGACACCACTACGAAGTCAAGTACAAACACACAAGAATACGAGGATCAATATAATGAAGCACCGCGGATAGATGCTGATAAGGCCACAGCTCCCACGGATACCAGTGCCGAGAGCGTTTCCGGAGACTGATCAAGGTGCCTCGCCATTTCCCTTCTCCTTCCTCTCGCCTATCATCTCTCATTCATGCGCAAAGTTTTGTCTTCTAGATATATGCATATGTATATATATCTATATCTATTTATATATATATACATGTGTATGTATGTATGTATATATTTATATGTATTTCTTATATTTATTTATATAAATGTATTTTATACTATGTTTCAGAGTCGTGTTGTATATGCTGCATGTTTGGTGTGCGTGGTACAGCGTTCATCGTACAAGTCCTTTGGAGAATGAAAAGTAGCATACCTACTTCCAAATTCGAATCCTCTTCCGTAAGAATTGAAATGTGTGTAGCGGCCGTACATCCTGTCACCCGCACATAAGGTACCTATACGTTGCCTTGTCAACTCAAAGACGTGCGACACATATGCACCTCCCCTTCGACTGTATCTGAGTTCGGTTTCATTTTGCGCTATTTATCGTTCGGTAACTACAAAGTCATTAGACCACCAATGCACTTGCGCGTAATCCACCGGAGCCCCCCAACTAGAACGCTCTTGTATCGCATTCAAACCATACTTAGCGTCTATGCTGCAAATGTTCAGTCCGTGATTATACTCTAAACCGACATCAACAACCCAACGGGATGGTTGTGGCATCCCGTTCTTTCTCTTTCCCCTGTTTCTTTTCTGGTTGTGGTACCTATGTGTATTGGTCGTGATCTTGTGAACTTTTTACGTACTATGTGTTATCTGCGTTTGCTTTATAATGCTATATATGCATTTATGTGCATATTTATTTCTATTTGGAATTACTTGTGCTACAACGACCAAACTCGATTCCGGGCGTCATTTTTGAATGCTCATACACTCTCATGAATGTATACGCATTTCAATGGTGGATGGCATTACAATATTCGATCGTACGTGTATGTCTGTTGTACGTGTATGTATATATGTATGTGTGTGTTGCAATATTTACATTCGTCATTTCCTTCCGGATGTTTATTTCAAAGAAACCTCTCTTGTATAACGACGTATACGTTGGAATATGACCGGTAAATATATATTGGTGTGCCTGTATGTATGTACAAATCCATATGAATATATATGTTTCTGTATGTTTGTATGTAAATGTATACTTCTACATCCTTGGATCTGTATGTATACATTTATATGCGAATTCACGCATATATGATCCGTTTTTAAATTGTATGCAAATTGCAATTGTGCGTGCATGTGTATATATAACGTACATTTGGTATATACGTACATTTATATGCCCTCGTGGGTGGACGGCTGTGATTACTGTATATTTCTTGACCATATTTGGTACATAAACGATGTACCTGTATCTTTTATGTACGCATGCATGTGCGATAATGTGGAAGAAATCAAACTCGTTATTGTGTGCTCCTATCTTCGTACATGAATTTAAATACCAATGTTATTATTGTATGTGTTTTGTGTCGTTGTCGTGTAATGAGAACCCAATTATGCTATCTTTCCGTTTTTCGTACATGTAAACTGTGTACTTCTGATTTACTCGTTTTGTGTGGGTTCGTGAATTGTGTTCACAGGATGGATGTAATGTCGCACAGGGATGAGTATTCCAAGCCAGCCGCCGACTTGGGCTTGTGGATTGGAAAAGAATATTTCCGATTTTCTCTGGAATGTGAAACGGAATGTGGATGTGGGATAAGCTCGATTCATGAGAATCGGGTCAACACCCGGTAAGGTGAGGGGTTTGTGTGTGCTATTGGACAGTTGTGTGAGTTGTGGGCGCTTGCTCGAAACTTATTCTATTTCCATTGCGTTCACTCACTCCCTTTCCTTACTGACTCGCCTCGATAATCCTGAAGTTCAGAACATGTTGGTCGCTTGGGGGAGCTTCTAATTGGGTGTTTGATAGAAGCTATATAGATGTGTGTGTACACAGCCGCTATTATAGATGCATTATACTACCTTCACGTAGAACAGCATTTGCAGTGCTTGCATATTAACATTTCGCGAAACGCGAGAATGTTACATTACCTACATACCACTATGCGCTGATTCACAATCCCGAAAGGGTACACAAAAAAATCCCAAAAAAAAAATTAGGATTTATAATACTGAAGCTCATACTGATGAGATTGAGAGCCCAGATTAACCGGAGGCGACTTAGATGAGAACATTAGATTTTCAAGCCGGAAAATCGGGATTTAGGGATGCATTTCGGATATTTATCACGCATCCCGAATTCCTCAGAGCCACACCAAATTCCTCAAGGGACCGACAGATATAAGTTGCATCGACAGACTTTGTAAGCCGAGATCGGTAATTCAATAGGCAACACACAACAGGCCTTTACTGAGTACATAGTATCACAACCAATGGGGTGGGGGGACGAAAGAAAAGAAAATAAATTTTCAAGAGTACTACATCGTATGTAGTACAGCACAGCATTATGTTATACATTTGTATCAGTCTATCTGGGTGGGCTTATAGTTGCCTGTCTTTTCCAGTTCTAGCTGAGCTGTTCTCGTCAGAAGCACCAACTGGATTTTCTCCGAACACCGTAGAATATGAATGCATATTTGAATCTTTGAGCACTGAAGCGCGATTGCTCGTATTGACCTCTGCTCTGCACTATAAGGAATCAAAATTCTGCAATGAAAATTCCTATTTCGAATTGATTTCGAGCCACACTTTAAAGAACGTAGAACTCCATCGTGGCTGTTGCTGGTATTTATTCTGGCGACGGCCATATTAATATCTAAAAAAATCCGGACGAACTGGCATAGGTCTAAATCACGCCATTAAAGAAATTAACGAGATAATATATCAGCCGCAATAGAACAGTCGTCCCGTGGTAAAGTTGCGCTCATGACCCTATGTATGTACCGAACTGCTGTAACTTTTGAACGAAATGTAATACATTGGTTCTGTATGAGCACTTATTTTAGACGTCCTTATATATCTATAATACATCTATACAATTTTGTCTATTTTAGTAGGCATGAATTTTCCATAGCCTCTATTTCATTTAGAAGGCTTTGTACGTTGTTCTTTTAAAAAGGATTGTTCTCTACCTGCTTTGAAGTTAAATAAGAGTGTAGAACAAGGCTGAACAAAAGATCCCGACAAACCTGTGTTCTGTCACATTATCTTTCAATTTATACCACGCCATAACTGATAACGTATTTCACATCCATGCTTGGGCTTCGCACTATCGAGGGTCTCTCGTATGGGTTAATACCAATTATCTGGCAAATAGAGAGGATTCAAAACAACGCCTAGCGATAGATTCTTCAATAGCGAAGACTGTATGTATAGACAGTAAGTAATACTTTTAAGATTCCTTTTATTCTTTTGAAGTCAATCTCCAGCCTATTTTCGCACACAAAGCTTTTAATCCGCCCTGGTCGTGCCTGGTGGCTGTTGTTGTTTTGTTCCACTCACGATTTCCCGCACAAGTCATATTCGGGGGTTTCTCGTGCACGGAGCGAATTTACTACGCGCCAGAAGTCTTTTGTTTAGACGAATGTGCACCTTGTGCTCCGCTTCTCGTGTGTGTGTGACACTCAACTAGTACCCATCCCGATATGTATATATAGATACCGCAATCAGCAATCAGTGCTGCTTCGTCTCACAGCACACACCATATACCATCCTCTCTAACCTTTCCACGGTCAGGGCTCGTTCATCTCCAACTACACAGTACTACATATGCATACGTACACAGGAAGCTCGCCACCTTACAACTCCTCGTGCTCACTCTGCGTGTCGCCCAACTCTCCGGCATCCGCAAAGTCCTCTGCGTTCATCATCTTCATGCCCTCCATACCTTCCATACTATTGATTCGAGCCATCATCTCTTCCATACTCTCGTCATCGTCTTCATCGCTGTTGCTGTCGTAGTCGGAAACAACCTCTTCCTCCTCGTCGTCCTCAAACTCGACCTCGTCATCGACCTCTGCGGAGAGGGGCACATCGATGCGCATGCGCAGAAGTTTCTCTACGGAACTGGCAAACGATACGGGGTCCTGTTTAAGATTGCAAGACGAATACGAATGAGTATTAAACATGTGATGTGATGTTTATAGTTAAGAATACGACGGAATAAAGGCAGAAAATAGTGATATTCATACTATAAAGTGAAATACAGAATGAAGAGTGGTCACTAACTATATTTGTAACTCTAACTGTATTTGTACAAGTATTACGAGGCAGCAATCATCAAGAACCATGTATGAATTTAAGACTTTGAGAACACGTGGCTGCAAATATTGCAACACGCTAGACTGAAGCATACACGTACAGAAAATTGGGCGCACGCCAATGTGTGGTCATGTGTTATACTGCGCCAATCAGCTCAATAGTAAAGGTATAGTGCAGGAATGCAGATCCGCACAACGAACACGTAAAGGCGTCACCTCCGAGTGAGATTTAACAGGCGTACATCTAATCTAATTCAGCAGATTGCTAATCCTGGCTACTTTTGCATGTGAAAGCATGGAGCCACACATACACAACAGAATCAAGCGACAAAGTAACTATAACATACAAAACCAAACCCCCATGCAACAAGACTACCGTAGTCCACACAACACACCTCCAAGTCATATCCGGATCTCAGGGCCGCTGTATCCAACAGGACACGCGCGGTCTCATCCACCGCCGGATCGTTCTCATCCGAATCGAGAGGCTCCACACGCTTCAACAGTTCCTGGACAATGGGGTGTCTGGGGTTGATCTCCAGTATAGGCTTACGGCTCATGTAGAAGTCCATCATGGGATCACCTCGGTTCTGCGCCTTCATCAAGCGCTGCATGTTACCACTCAGTCCCATCTGGCCGGTGACCAGTGCCGCGGGCGACTGGTCGAGTAGCTCAGAGAGACGGACCGTCTCTACATCCTCCTTGAAGAGCTTGGTGATGTAGTTGGTGAGTGGGTCGTACTGCTGCGTGAGTTCCTTCTGGTGGGCCTTCCCTTTCTTACCCTTCTTCTCCAGCTCCACTCCGGGCTTAGACACGTCCTGGAACTTCTTTCCCTCGTATTCCGTCACGTGTTGGAATAGGTACTCATCCACGGGCTCGATAGCGTAGATGATCTCGTATCCCTTGCGAATCAACTTCTCGACAACGGGTCTGTTGGTCACATCCTCGATATCGGTACCAGTGATAAAGAACAGCTTCTCCTGCTTGGGCTTCATGCGTTGCACGTACTGCTCGAATGAGATATACCTCTCGGGGTCAGCTGAACTCTTAAAGCGCAGCAGCTTGACAATCTTAGCCTGGTTGGCCTTGTCCTCCATAGCACCGTACTTCAAGAACAACCCAAACTCCTCCCAGAATTCGATGTATTTATTCTTGTTGATCTCGCCCTCCTTGACCTCTGAATCCTCCTCTCCGTCAGCTGCATCCGCCTCGTCAGCCTTGGCAAGGTTTTTCATAAGCTCCAAGGCTTTGCGTACAAGCTTCTTCTTCATAATCTTGAGCAGCTTGTGTTGCTGCAGTGTCTCTCGCGATACATTCAGAGGCAGATCATCCGAGTCCAACAGACCCACAATGAACGACAACCACTTGGGGAGGATATCATCCATCTCATCCGTAATAAACACCTTGCGTACAAATAGCTTGATCTTTGCCGCGGCATTGCCATACTGTTGCAGCAGTGCCTGGGGAGCCTTCTTGGGGATAAACAACATACTGTTGAACGAGATTTCTCCCTCGGCCGTGAAGTGTGTGTACGCCAACGGCTCCTCAGTGTTGCCGAATCCAAGCTTATAGAACTCCACGTACTCCTCATCCGAGATCTCCTTGGCGCTGCGAGTCCAGATGGGCTTGACTGTGTTCAGCTGCTCGTATTCAGTGACTGTCTTGGTTTCCTTGGGAAGCTCGGTCTTATCCTCGTCTTCAACCTCAACCTCCACATCAACATCATCTTCATCCTCTCCGTCGACCTTTTCGGTCGCAATCTGTTCGGGCTCGACCTCAACTTCCTTCTGCACCTGCAGCATGATGGGGAAGCTAACAAACTGACTGTACTTGGATACCATATCTCTCAGCGTCGACTCCTTAAGGTAGTCCTTCTCCTCGTCTTTGAGGTACAAGGACACTACCGAACCACGCACTAGCTTGTGTTCATCGCCTTCCCGAGGATCCTTGGTGATCGAGTACTGTGAGGAATCACTCTCCCAGATGTACTGCTCATCACCAGCCTTTCGCGTGGTCACCACAATGCTGTCAGCCACCAGGAAAGCCGAGTAGAACCCAACACCGAACTGACCAATCAAACTGTTCGCGTCACCCTTAGATACGGCCTCCATAAAATCGGCAGTGCCAGACTTGGCAATAGTTCCGAGGTTGTTCTGAAGGTCCTTTAGAGACATACCTACACCGTTGTCCTGGATGTGTAGAACGCCCTTCTCGGGATCGGCCCGGATGCTGATCTTGAAATCGGAATCTGTCGATAGAATATCCGAATCTGTAAGCGCTAGGAATCGGATCTTATCGATGGCATCAGACGCGTTAGAGATGAGTTCACGCAAGAAGATCTCTTTATTCTTGTAGAGTGAGTTGATAATCAGCTTCATCATCTTGTTCACTTCAGCCTCAAAGACATGGGTTTCCGAGCCCTTGAGTAGAGCGGCAGTTTCTTCCTCAGTCATTCCATCGAGCACAACACTGAAATATCGTGCGTATGAAAAGAAAGGGATCAATGAGTATAACTTGTACCAGAACAAGCAAATATTTTATTTGCATTCGTTCATAAAGATATCAAATGTGGCGATATTGAAAGGGCTTCAGAACCTCCAACTGGCAGAAGTATAACCTAGAAACGAAGAGCTCACTCTGCAAATAAAGTCACACTTCTGAATACATACCATTCTGTTCCGTGACACTTAGCGGCGTCGACCGCGGCTTCCTCTGTACTCTCGACCGCTGGTGAATCATCACTAGCCTCGGTACTCTCCGCAGAGGCAAAGACACAGAGCGCCAGCAAGGCTACGAGGAGTAACCTTAATAACCCCTTGTTCATCATTGAGTATTTGCGTGTGTATGTGTCTGTGAAGAGGTGTGCAGTGATCTCAAGACACGAATGCTTCGCTATGCGCGCTAGTGTGGCCTTTATATACAATCAACAAAGTACACATATTTCTACACCTCACTCCCACAAGTGAAAAAAAAAAAGACGCGATCTGTACATTGGCTTTACAAGATTCAGGGTTTGTATTCAATATAGCACATCGTTCTTCAAATTCACCAGTCGTAAATTCCTTGGCTCTCAGATCGCTAGAGGGTCTATTACTGTGTTCTGACATCAATTTCAGTATAAATACAGTGTTAAATTCTTTTGTTGATGTTTTATATTATAGTTGTGTCGGAAACCATGGAGCCTTGGAGACAAGGATGTCACTCATATCTGACACTTGACGTCTTCTTCTCTCGGGGAGTTTGCATAAATAGAACATTTTCGCGAAATCGGCAAAATCTACTATGTAAAAGCCAATTTCATAGCCTCCCCTAAATAGAAAACAAATTTTTTTATAAAAAAAAGGTTTAACGTAAACGCATATTTTGAAAATAGGTTTTATTTACATCCTTTTTAACACTCTACATTTTACTATTTTTATTTTTTATAGACGAGTGAATAGAGGTCAAAAGTGGGAGGAAAATGAACTAAAATCACTAAATAAATGGACAATCCATACCAAACACTATATAGATTTGCACCTCGGAGCTTGGAACATACACCCGTAGCAATCACCATTGGGGCTTAGGTCACCCCGATAAAACCGTGCGGACAATACAAGAGGTCAAGAAGAGAGAGCTGGCCTCGTAGACATTTTTATCGTCTTTGTCTGCATGGTATGGAAAACCCTGCGGCTTGCGGTTGCTGTGCCAAAAGATGTGTACTATAAACTGCAAAGTGTAAACTCTGAATATTTTTACGTATGTATGTATCGTACTCTCCCTCTTGTATTTATCATAAATACATAGCCTGCAGGCTCACTGTGGCTGCTGGCAGCTGGAGTCCGGGACCTGGACTGTGAGTGGGCTGACATGGCTATCAATATGTCAGCTGTCAGGCAAATGGTTGCTCATTTAAACTTCTACCACTGTTTATGTATAGAGATAGCCACGCTCTCACGAGTCACAGGCAGTAGTACACCACTGTGCGTCAGCGATTAGTATTAGTGAATAAATAGATATGTTGAATATGTATGTCGTTGTACTCACTGCATTCTTGTGAGTGATCAAACCCCACAATTGACAGTATCCCGTTGTCTAGAGTGGCAGCTCTGACTTAAAGTGATTCCCGGGAACCAGTTGTAAAATTTGGTATTTATATGAATTTATTTTATTAGTACCTAGTACATATAAAGCAATGAATAAACATAAACTTCTTTAAATTGAACAGAATAAAGTGTTGGATATGGTGTTGTAATCTGTTAGTACATTCGAGTTTTGTGAAATACGGAGGATGTTGGTGAATTGTGGCCTGTGCAGTAAGCAGGCTGCTGGCTCTACAGATGTTATGTACTCACTCTGGTTGATGCCTGAGCACGAGAAGCTGACTTGCGATGAAACAACAGTCGCAGAGTCGACAGATCCCACACGCAATAGATTGTATAACACGGCAAGAAAGATCATCAGGTGTGTGTGAACTCTTATTCGACAATTCATTAAGTCCCATGGTCGTTTTGAAGTCAGTGCTGCCAAACCAGTATTAGGCCTGGCCTACCTAACATATTAGTGCTCTCCCTTCAATGTATTGCCTAGTGTATAGAAGTTCAAGTGGCATATTCAATTTTAGGCTCCTTATAGCACATTTGCACGCTTAGGCAGTGTAGATCCGAATAACATATGGGGAAACACGCTCTGCTTCCGTGGTCTATTACATGCAGGAAGCTACTGAGTTTGTTACACCGCTTGAACGGTTTGTATACGTGCAAGCTTCCAGAGATTTCTCAGTTTGTAAGGCATGTTTGTTGCTAATTCATGCGGAGCAGTTGTTTTCCTAGGGAAACCTCTGACGTTGCGTAGTTTATTAAAGAAATTGTTCTCACTCAATCACGCACTCGTGTGCTTCGGTATCTTAGAATGATATAGCGAGTGATAATTATACAACCAATTGGCGTTCCTGCTGCAATTAAAAGATTGTAATTACCACATTGAATTCAAGTCCGGCGTGTATTACGTAAGCGATCCACAAGCCGTGCTTCACCACGCAAACGAACAGATGCTTTACAATGGCAGGCATTAGAGGATTTAGATTTTGTATCAATCGTTTCGCTGGCTCAGCATAGTTGGTAGTTGTATTGTATTGTAGGTACTGTTGAGATTGTGGAAGTATCGAGGTTGCCCGGCTGACAATCATTCGAGTGATTCAAAAGTTCAATCGTAAAGAACCCTTGCTACATAGGTACTTTACTCAGTTTCACCCTACATTTCACATCACGTTATGTTCGAGACCAGGAGTATCCTTTTAACTATACATACTTGACCTTTACTATCGACAGCGCATGCTACAATTGTTTCTTCTGCACGATTCCAAGAGCTGGGCTCCCTATTAGTGTGACTAGTCTTGTTTATAAGCTATTATACACCCCATACCTGCTGTATTCGGACCTCCTACAGAACACCCTAATCACTGCTGTTCTTGACTACTGCGCCTACTGTACGCAACACTTCTGACCAACTCTCCTACCACAGCCAACCTAACCAGCACCCGTTGCACAATTTTATTACACAATCCAACGTAGTCAGAACAACCACCCGGATCAGCAGTTTGAACCCCACGTGACCTTAGTGGGGGGGCTATATAACAGTTCGGTACAATCACTGCGGGGCCTCTGCAACCGACTGGTAAGCGAACTACCTGGGCCCTGTATGAAGTTAGACGTATGCGATGCCGGCCACTACCACCACACCCAGTGCGTGTACTTCAAGATGGTCAAGGGGGATGGTCTACGCACGCTGTACGAACGCGCACAGACACTCCTCAGCGAGCGTGCCGGCGTATCGTTAGGTGTGCATGGCGATGTGGAGACGTATATGCCACACATGAGTCTCAGATACGACTGTAAGGCACGTGAGGATGCGTTAAAGCTGTGTGCGGGTATAGAGCGTGAATTGGCGAGTTGTGAAGAGTTCAGAACTAGTGTTTTGGAATTGTGGGATACTACCGGCCCGATCGGTGGCTGGACGTGCGTTGGATCGTATCCCTTCATTCACGATGAAGGTGATGTTTTAGTAGAGTAGCAAACCCTAGGCTTTTGTGTATATGTACATGTATTCGTATATATTTATGTATATGTATATGTATATGTATGTATATATATATATATATATATATATATATATATATATAACGTATATTTATATATCCGCAGGCGTCAGATTCTCCACTGCTGTCGGCTTAATAGTGTTTTTCTACAATTTAGATATAAAAGATAAATCGACAACGACTGATAATGAAAGGGAGCAAGAGTTTGAAACTTTCTTGAGTACTGTTTGGACACTTCAATTCGAAAGGCTGCGACCTTAGATATGCAGACACAGCGAGCCGTATCTAGATCTGCAGGAGGTGACCTGAGGTGCCAAATATAGATAAGTAGGTAAAGTCGGATATGCCGATAATTATACACAAACACGGCGGCGATTTCTCTATACGTTCATGACAGAGACACCTCAGGTGTTTATGTTACCCTGTCGATAGAATATGATTGACCTAAAATAGAACGTTTTGCCTTCAGTATCGCTAGACGGGTGGTCCTGAAACTTTATAGAGTGGTGTTTACTTCTGCGTCAAACTGTACCATAATCGGTCGGTTGAGTGTCTTAGCACGGTCTCTCGTGCGAGCGCGGCAGGCTATGGATCTCGAATGAAACCGATGTTCTTATCAAGTACTCATCACCTCAACCAACCCCAACCGTAACGCAATCGCTACTGTTCGGCGTCCGTATCTCTTCTTGGTGCTTGTCACAATGAACTCAGCCTCGTATGAGCAATACATACGTATGCGCCGTTGCTTTCGCCCTACCTGTGCTTCATGCACACGAGTACTTCTCCAATACGCATCCCCATTTGCGCACAATCCGATAAATGCCTTCGAGTTCTACTCCGGGATAGTCATGCTGAAAGCTCCCCCTGCGAATAGTGTGCCAGACTTGTGATGTGAACTCCGCATATCTGAGTATACGTTCACTCCTCACCACATGGGCTTAAAATGGGCCTGTACGTCTACGAGCACGAGTTGACACCTCGAATTGACTCTGCGCTCGGGTTGTGGGTCATCTCTCCTCCGTGTCATGTCAGCCTGATGATAGAACCACCGTGGTCGATGAGGTGGTGGTTTGCCTAAATCCATATATAGGTGAAACGCCGATGGCCAATCCAGTACACCTGAATAGTAAATACTACTTGTAGCGCTAAGTCAATATACACTACTGACTACACACTGCACACTGCACAGTATTTATATACACACTACACAGTATGAAATACACGCTACACACTATTTAAATACGCACTACACACTATTTAAATGCACACTACACACTATTTAAATACACACTACACACTATTTAATTACACACTACACAGTAGTGCATGTGCATGGGCCTGTCGAGTTCTGCATGTAGTACTCCAACTACACTTCTCAGCCTAGACCTGACTTAACCGCCTGTTTGGTTAAAACTAACTGCCTGTTTGGTTGAAACTGGCATGAGTGTGCTGGGAGTGGTTTGCTACACCTCTAGCGTTCCCATTGCTATGAGTGGTCATTTCCAGAGACGCCGATCCCCACACAATTATCAGTAGGTGGTCCATAGTCACCAAAAGGGCCGTCTCATGGTAGGTAGCTTTTTAACGTGCGCTGATTTCCAGAGGTGTGCTGGTTTTCACTTCCTGCTTTGCTACAGATATTTGTTTTTGGCTCAGGTTGTGTGTTCACATCCGGAGGTTACTAGTCTCGCCCGTCTGCTATATCTACCCAGAGCTTCTTTTTCCTCATCAGTGCTGTAAGGGCTCTGTTGATGACTGACCATCTATCAACGCACTCTCGAATCGTACTAAATATGCGGAATCTCAGGCTAAGGACGTTCACATGCATGTCCTATTACTATATAAGTGTCATGGGCTTCCTATCTTCGGTAGTCCGTACTCGTTGTGACGCTCATTGTCCCTATTCGACCCCCGCTTAAAAGGTTCTCTTGAAAAGCTTGTTCCTGCTCAATATGAATTATCACATCATACTCTCATCTCTCTCCAGAGATTAAGGGTTGTCTCGCATATCTCCGCCCGATTCGCTCAGATCCACCATGAGACTGCTTGGTCGGTGAAACCCCTGAGAATTTCCGGTGGCAAATATTTTCATTGAGAGAATGATATATATAACCCAAACAAGAGCGTGTTTTAAACTGAAGTAGTTAAGCTTGTGTCTACATACCATACGCATCTCAATCAATAAAACCAGAACAACACATCACAATCCCAGGAATAGAATCATAATCATAACAATAGTGTATACCCACTCACCCTTGTTATCCTCAACTCATCAATGAGCCGGTCCCAATTCGAGTCCCGGGTGCCGACATGGAACATGGCATCAGCCGCAATGTACATAGAACACAGTGAGATGGTTGTTGAGTTAGGGCTACGGGCGCCCTCTGTGTCATGGGGGTTTAAGCTGCGATCGAACGCAAAGGACCGAACATCCCAGGCTTTCTGGATGTGAGGTAGATAAACATGAGAGTTTTATGGATGAATGAATGAGAGAAATAGATGAACAGAAGCGTTTTATAGATGAATAAAAAAGATAGGTAGATATGCAGGAGTGTTATATGACAACTGATGACAACTGCAGTGCATGGCTTTCTCCAGTTACCAGAAACTAGAAACCACAAGTGAACATTCTATACCATTTGAGCAAACAAACCGTCGTATACACAGGAACAAGAACGCAAATAAATAATACATCATTGTATAGTTTTATGATGGATACACCACTCTGTAGGTATAAAAAAGATACACCACTTTTTAGGTAAAGGAAAGATATATCATTCTGTAGGTATAGAAAAGATATATCACTGTGCAGGTAAATAATAGATGCACCACTGTGTAGTTGATTAAAAATACACCACTCTGTAGGTATAGATATACCATCTCCCTACTAGCTCATATCACTGGCAGAGTAGACACCTACATACACACCAGTCTACTAGTCTAACTCACACTACTATAATATATTGTGTATGTATTGTTTAATAGCGAGATTTCCGTACATCACTCACCGGGGAAAGCCTGTGAAAGTGATCGTGAGCGTCTTGCTCCCAGGTCTGTAAGAATACTATCACGGCTTCGTCTTTGTTGTAGTGTAGACGCACAAGGTCAGCGACGGTACCTACATACCTTCAAACGAACAAGACGACAGTGCTTACAATCAACAAAGGCGCTGGGATAAGTTCAAATACAAATGTATATAACATTCAAAGACCTCGCTTGAAAACGTGTGCGGAGGCGAAGAAAAAACCCGACCTCCCGAACTAATCGAACACTTCAGAGAGTTGACGTAGGCCAAAAAAAACCCCCCCTTTTTAGATCAGCGTTTCTCTTTCACAGTCATCCGATGGTAAACAAGTGATATATCACAACACGGTTTCGAGGACAAATTGATATACAACGCTATACAACACAAGAAATAGCACCATACCGTATTACGCCTGAAACATGTATCAACCGTATTTCAATTGTGTGCCCAACTTGCAACTACACTAGCACACAGTCCTCGTGATTAGCAATAAAGTACATAATCTGAAACTACCACATTTGTAGTGAGGTATAAGCTGTTTTCTACACCTTTAGTATTTCTGATATCCAAGCACAAATAAAATAATACAAATAGGTAGCGGCACGCGACACAACGGTACTCTGAAAAACTAGGCGATTCTCATCAGGAACCTGAATGCCTCTTCAGAATCAGACGCCATATTCAATCGCAGAGACCAGACCAGACCTGATCTTGCGGTGTGAACTAGAACACGCAGTCGCAACATACGCTAGGTATACAGATAGAGCCGTGCAGAGATACCAAACAGGAGCCATTAATCAGTGTTAACTTCGGGACCCCACGAATTCTATAGACCCAACTCACAGAAACAACATCAATTACAAGGGCTTACCTTTCGATTGGATTGAGCAACATCTCGCTCCACTTGTCACCCCAGCGGATGTTCACTGAGATCAGCTTAGGAGGTACAACGCCAGCATCAAAGACTTGCGAATACATGAGCTCTAGTTTATCTGTGGAGGTGTATTGGTTCGCATCGCGGGGAGCCGTGTGTATGAGGGGCAGCTTGGAATGCCGGGTCGTTGCAATGGATTTTACTGTATTGAATACTATATAGGCGATTCATCTCTAGCCTCATTGATTCATGAACTATCTGCTATATTCGAGCATCTAATAATAATAAATAGTACACACCTACAAAGGGCTTGCAGCCGTAGACCTCAAAAACTAAGTACTCCTCAGGTGTGTGGATATATAGCTGCACGCTATAGTATATCCAACCTGTACTCTCTATCAGTCTCCGCCAACTACAACATTGAAATAGTGAAGTAAACCCAACGTGAACTTCAACCGCATACAGATTCCATCTGATCACCTTACATTCGTACTCTGCAATACACCTATGTATCTACCTGCTTCAGACACTCAATATATTAGACAACCAACTGTACTTGATAGTATGTATATATATATA